>NC_084973.1:18385764-18627366 GCF_963691925.1 Scomber scombrus
GTAGCTCAAATCAACATTGCAATAATGCCCTTACAATAAAAGTGATGGGGGACAAAATCCACAGCCCTCATTTTGAGCAAAAATGTATTTAAATGTTTATCTTTGTGCCTTGACTGACAGTTTCTCTGTTCAACTGCAGTGGAAAGATTGCAACGAAAAGATGGAAATTGGCAGTAAAAAGACTTATAGATATAAATATTGACTTGATTTGACTAATTTTGGGCAGCTGTTGGTTTCAGGTAAATTCTTAAATACATTTTTGCATGAAAGGAGGCTTGTGGATTTTCTCCCCCATCACAAAATGTGTGAGTGCATTATAAAGGTATTTACAGGAGGAATTATTACAGCAAGAAAACATGTGTTAGTGTTCATTTGAGCTCCTGACTGTTGTTGACTATAAGACAGAGTTGAACAATTGAGAACCTGTCCTTTAAAAAATTCTGTCCAAACAAACTAACTAGCAACAAGCTATTGTGATGCTGGGTGTAGGGTAAGAAACAGGACAGCGACAGCTTCTTCAGAGCAACTTGTGTACTTTTAATGTCCGCTCAATCTAAACTATGGTAAACACTCTGGACAAAATTCCCATTTTAAATAACAATATGAAGAATGTATTTATCAAATCATTAGCTATTATTCAGATCATTTAAAACATCAAACCAATATCAAAATCATATATTATATATTCTTCAAACCAATTCTTTACAAAAATAGTTCTCATTTTACACAATGTATATATTTGGGATTGCACAAACTCTGCAATAATGATAAAAGATAAATCCCAAATATTTTAGGGAGGCAACTTCAGTGCCAACATAAAGGAGAACTCCTTTAACTGTTTTTGCAACTTGGATCTTAGGTTGTCATTTCTACAGTTTTTTTTTATAGCAAACAATGCCATTGACATTGGTAAAACAAAGTCTGACAGTGCAAGAAACAAGAGATGAAATGATCAGACAGATTTACCAAGATTATCAAACTTCAAACATTAATTTGTATAACACCTCGCATATAGGTTAGTGTATTTACAAATGTACAAAGGTGCTTTTCAAATGACTGACAAACTGATATGTGGTGTATGAATCTACTTGTCAAACACACAAAGAGATTGACTCCTCTGTTCATGTGACATTAACCTTTTAAGTTTCACACAACAAGAACACGTCACACAGGTAGCTGAACTGAATCTAGAAAACACACTAAAGTAGACATCTTTATCAAAAACTACTCTGCAGCATTTCAGCTTGATAAAAGCTGACAAGTAGGCTTGAGCCTCTTTGCCACTGGACATAAATCGTGAAATGTGGAGTCATCCAATATGGACGTAATGTGTGCACGTCCCTGCAGTCCAGTATCCAATTTACGTCCAGCAGCAAAGTTTGTGCCAAAGTAGGAACTAGTGTGCCTATAGGATGTAATGCAGAAAACTGGAGTTTGTATCCCATCATAACACCAATAACCACAACCAATTAACATTCTCATTTCTATTAGCCATGTGCACATTTTCACCTGAACCTTAAGTATGCCGTAAAATAATTAATTTGCCATTTCCATGATCATTCTCTTACTTTAACCATAGCTACCAGAGTTGCCATGCTGCAGATATTGTAGGAGGCAAGAATTGGCATGTTAGTGTTGGACATGTTGGGGTTTTGCAGAACTGTCCAATATCGACTATCTTTTCTGGCAATAATCCGTCAGATTCACAGCAAAACTGTGCTGCAAGTACGGCGAATAAAAGTTGAATGAAGAAGTCGGTTTGTTACTTGTGATAGTTGTTTACAGTTTTGCCTTCATTTTCTTTTCCAAATAATTCACTTATCTGGAGGTTTGTTTAAAATGTGTCTGATGATTTGACTGCTTGTGTTTCATGCCCCATTAGACTTTTCAGAGATGATGCCACATTCCCAGATCTCAGCAATTAACTTTGTAAATACAATGTTGTGATTAATGAGAGCAATGATGAGCAAAACCATGAAAGACTTAAACTGAATTATCCTTTAAATCAGTTACCTTTCAACTGGTCTTTTAACTTTAAATGTTTTCCCATCTCTGGTCTTCTAGTTCATCATTCATTTCATTCCCATTACTGATGTTATTCTGTATTTGTTTGGTTGTCTTTGTGCATCTATTATTATTTTATTACTATTGCTGATATTTCATATACTTGAGCTGCATTCAGTGTACGAAGCTGCCATATAAAATTCTTCTGGTTTGTCATTTACATCTTCATATTATTATTATTATTATTATTATTATTATTATTATTATTATTATTATTATTATTATTATTATTATTATTATTATTATTATTATTATAAGTAGTAATAGTAGTAGTATTAGTATATTTAATGTGAGTCTGTATGCCCTAATGTCACTGCAGAACATGAGTTGTCAGTATTTATCTTCTTCAATGAGCATCCTTTGCATCCTGCAGTAAATTAAGTGAGGCTGATGTGATTCTCATGTGGTGTGCATGCATGTGTGTGTATATGTGCATGTGTGTATGTGTATGTGTGTGTGTGTGTGTGTGTGTGTGTGTGTGTGTGTGTGTGTGTGTGTGTGTGTGTGTGTGTGTGTGTGTGTGTGTCTGTTACAGAGGAATAGACAGAATCAAGAGAGGGAGAGAGTGAGAGAGATAAATACTGCTGTCGTGCTGTGCGGTGCGCTCCGTCACTTTGATAAATCTCACAGCGAGCTGACGACACCTGCTGACAGCACATTAAAATCTGATTGGCTGGAACAGCTCCAGGTCAGGAGGATGCTAATGGATATAATGTGGACAACACATCGCATACAGCAATGCAGACACACACAAGGACACACACGAACAAATAGGTCATACACATACAGTTAACGAATTCCCTACACATGCACACACAAACACACACATACAGTAAATGGACCCATAAATACCCCCTGCCTGACATTGTGTATCATTAGCAGGACAATTAACAGCTAATGATGGAGAGTTGCCACTCTGACTCACCTGATAATTAATTAGCTCATTTGCAATTATTTTCCATTATACAGCTACTTTCACATAAATGATTCTTAGTAGACAATTAGACTGGAAATAATGATTCCAGAAAGCACAAGTTTTCACTCAAATATGAGCATTTATATAAAGTAGCCTTTATATATAGTTTATACACATAATGTCATGCACATTAGATTTGTTTCCCTCTCGCCTTTTTCCACCCACACGCACACACACCCTCACACAAGCTCACACGCACGCACATACACACACACACACAGACATTATACTCTCCTCCGATCTCTGTTTTGATTTGTGGATCATCATGTAGGCGCTCTTTCAACTCCATGTATCTGCAGTCTTTGTGTCTCTTTTGAGCATCACAGACTGGCCGCCAAGCATTAACTATGATCTGATTTCATTCAGATTTTCTCTCGATTTGAGAGAAATCAGCAATGACAGGGAAAGAAAGAAAAAAGGGACGAACAGAGAGAATACAACATGAGGGAAACATCAGTGAGAATGGTGAGGCGATCGAGAAAGTCATGGCGTACAGGGTTGGATGATGAAACACAGTAGCAGTCTGACCTTTGAAGAGCTGGCGGAAAATGTAGGCACAACTTCAAAAGAGCACCATGAAAAATACAACACACCACTGCGACTGTCGCTTGAGAACCTCGTACCTCCAGGTGCAGTGTTTTTCAGCTGGTTGTTTTCTACTTGTGGTCACCTTTGATATTTCCCTTCATGGGTTGGATAAGCGCTGCTACCTTAGATGCTCCTGTGAAACACGAGCTGCTGGAATATAAATTGTTGTCTTTTCTTTTCTGTATCTCCTGAACTTTGGCTTTGTCAGGGCCACATGTTTTTTTATCTGTTATTTGAAAGAAATGTGACAGTGAACCAGATGCGTCCCTTGTTTGTGTCTCCCTCCCTCTTTAAAGCCATCTCTCCCTCCATCTATTTTCACGCTTCCTTCACTTGCCCTATCTGCTATTCCCTCACTCTTACCACCTACCCCCTACCCACCCATTGCTGTTTGTGGGTGTGTGTTTGTGTGTGTGTGTGTGTGTGTGTGCGCGCGCGCGTGTGCCTGGCTGATGCAGATGAGACAGTGATACATGATTTGCTGCGAGTCTCTCTGTCAGAGGACATCAGATCATCAACCACACACACACACACACACACACACACACACACACACACACACACACACACACACACACACACACAAACACACACACACACACACACATATCACACATATGCAGGCAAATACACACATGCACAAATGCAAGCTCACGCACTCACACACATATATACACACACATGGCGTCTGAGGAGATAAGGGAGTCTTTGAAGGTGGAAATTAGTTTTGGCGCCTGACTGCTCCTGTCTTGCAGGTCATGTGACTAAATCCTCCAGTCACACCAACATAAACTGATAAGACAGCTACTCTGTGAGTGTGTATTTGTGTGTGCACATTTTTCTTAGTTACCTTTTCCGGTAAACACTGACCTTGTCAGGAACAGTAGTCCTAATGGGGACCAAAGCCCAGATCTAATGAGGCAAATGTCATTTCTGAGGTTCAGGTTTAGTTAGGGGTAAGATGTGAATTGAGGTTAGGTTAAGAGTCAGGTGTGGGTTTGGGTTAGGGTTTGGCTGTCCACAATGAATGGGAATCCATGCAATGTCCTAACAAGGATACCTGTATAAACTTGTGTGTGTCCTGCTTGCTGTATGACTGTGCACATTTACCTGAGTGCATTTACTGAATGAGTGTGAATGTTCCTGTGTGTGTGTGTGTGTGTGTGTGTGTGTGTGTGTGTGTGTGTGTGTGTGTGTGTGTGTGTGTGTGTGTGTGTGTGTGTGTGTGTGTGTCTGTCTGTCTCTGCGGGTGTGTGTGTGTGTTTATAGATTCCATTTATCCAGTGTGCGTCTCTTGTGGCAGGGCGAGGTAATTGGTGGCAGATAAACAGCGCTTAACACACACACACACAGGCACAGACACACACACACACACACAGTAATCAGAGGGGATTTACAATGTGTAGTTTGGAGCCTAATTGCTCTTCAGGTCCCTGTGAGAGTGCTGCCAAAGCCATTAGCCACTGCTATTCTCAGAGTATTCAGTATGTGTGTGTGTCACTTCAGCGTATTTGTGTGTTCGGTCTCTTGAAAATGAGCGTGTATGTCACTTCAGTGTATCCATGCACGTATATGTGTGTATCATCGCTCTGTGTGTATGTGTCTGTTAATATGTGTGTGTGTGTGTGTGTGTGTGTGTTCTTCTATGCCCTTATTTGCTTCTCATTGGTGTGCCCGTGCCCGTAGCTTAGTGTTTTTCTCTGGGACTTGGCTCCCCTCCAAGCCTGGAGAGCTAATTGGAATTAGAATAACATTCCTCAAAGGCCGCTCGTTTAGTGCCGGTGCTGAGTGCTAACGACAGAGTAGTGGGTGAGAGAAAGGCGGGAGAGAGCGCCCTAACGATCTGCGCTAACAATGTTTTATTCTGATTTTTAATGAGGGGTAATCACTCAGCTGAAGAGGAAGAGCAGCGAGAAAAAAAAGAGTAAGTCGAGGGAGGAATGGAGGGACGGAGGGAGTGGAGAGGAGAGAGGAAGAGAGGTGAGGAGGAAACAGTAATTATCTCCTCTCCAAGCTGTGAGTCACAGCCCATCTTGCAGTCTCTCTGGGGGAAATTAGAGATGCACACTAACTGCCTTTATTCAGTCAGTGCTACCTGACAGCACCACAATAACAAAGCAGGAGCTGCAGCCTAAAAAGAACAAACACATCTACCCCTATCAGCTTCATGCTACCAGTGGCTTCACACTGGCTGCGTGCTTATTTGAAGATATATTATTCAAAATGCTTCTGTTGCCACCGAGCATAACTATAAATATGCATATTTGTATTTCCCATTGTTCCTGTTGGTGATTTAACTGACAGAAGGCCACAACATTGCATATCTGTTTTTTTGCTGATGATGAGATGAAATTCGGCTGCTTTCATCAGCTAATGACTTGCAGGTCACAAAGTGGCTAATGTTGGCTGTGGTTTGTTTTGCTTGTGCCAAAATGGATACAAAAAAGAAAACTCTACTGGGGTTTGGTCTCATTCAGAGGAAAAGAAGTAAAGCCATGAAGAAAAGGTTGTACAGTTCAGGACCATAAAGACTATCAACTTGTCAGCGGCACACACCTGCACATCAGACATCACCAAAGTGGAATTTTACATGAAAGCATAGTGCAAATTAATTTGATCAACACATATTCATTTCAGTCTGAGCTTACACAGTTTTCAATGTCAGTGTGACCAATCCTTTAAAACAGATTAATACTACTACATTTATTGGCCATACATTCCCATCATAACTTTGTATCAAGAAGTGAACAAAAAATGTTAATACAATTTCTATGGGGTTTATACAGACTCACAATATACACCATATCTGTGTGGAGTTGTGGAAATGTATTAATAGATCAAATTTGTTGCTGATCTGTAAAACAATTCATATGCCGACATCATGTATGGCAAAACTGCTGCGCATTGTGACACACAAATATAATATAAGAGATTATATATTATAATAGTATAATACCAGCTTCATTAGACGTGGTTGAGGAGGAGGACATCTTGGCTTCATTATCTCGCTGCCGCCATAATCCGCAGCTGGTATGTGGTGGAAAACATACACACAGATGGGTAGATTATATAAATATTCTACTTCAACAACATAGAAACTTTGTTTACATACTACTAATTTGCAACAGCAAATACATTTTGCAAGAGACATAATGCCTCCCAGGTTATAAACATCAATTAATGTATATGGTGACTCACAAAATGTTAAAACTGAACATAGTGACTGACAACTTATTTAATTTGTTTCCCTAAAATATCCACTTCCACTGCAATATCCACTTGTACCAAGTGAAGCATAATTAAACTTTTTATGGTTATGTTTAGGCACTCCCAGCACATAGTTAAGGCTAGTGAAAAACTGCTTTCTTGTAAAACATATGACACATTCACTGTATTTTAACAGAAACCACATCTGGCCAATAAACTACATTATACCCAATCCGTCATTGGACCATAAGCCTGTGACCAATTAGGCCTTTTAAATCGAGGATCCCACCAGGAAGCCATCAAAACCTACAGTTAAGTCAATCTAATCAATATACTGTAAACTGTTAAGATTTTAATCAATATGGGTCACGGGGGTTGAGAGATGGTGAGAGAAATAGAGCAAGGGTGCAGGGCTGAAGCAAACATATTTGCAAAACAGAGTGTGGGAATCAGAGAGGATGAAAGAAGCAGTAAAAGACAAAAGAGAGAAGACGGACGAGGAGAGAGAGACATATGAAGCCTGAGAGGGAGAGATGGAGTGATATGGCATACAGCAGTAGTGGAGTGTGAAACAGATGCTGCTCAGTGGAGAGTGAGAGGCCAATGGAGCTTGTAGAATGCTTAGAAAGGGCAGAGGCTGAATCGATTCACACACACACTCACACACATACACACACTAATCTACACTATCTGTACATGTGTGCGTGTGAAGTAGGAGGAGTGGGTGTGACAGAGGGTGAAAAATGGAGGCGAGAGCAGATGGGGGGTGAGGGGGGTGTGAGGGAGGTGAGCAATAGTGGCAGGGGAGAGATAGAGGTGGAGATGGATCAGGAGAGAGATGGAGGCTGATTATCGCTGAGCACTGACAGAGCAAAAGCCCCATGGGTATGATCGCAACACACACACACACACACACACACACACACACACACACACACACACACACACACACACACACACACACACACACACACACACACACACACACACACACACACACAGGCTCCTCAAGTAAACACGAGCATACACACTCACACTAAAGTGATGGAGATGTAGCTGCTAGAGTGTAATATAGTTAAAGCCCCATTTCCACCACAATCAGCACTGAAGGCCTCCGCTCCACTCCTCCCTCATTCCTCCTCTCTTTCTCCTCCTTCTGATAGCCTTTCTTCCCTCTCTCCTCCCCTGATCATATTCAACTCCCAGCCTAATTCTCAGTCTTCCTCAGTCTCTAACGTCCTTGTCTCTCTCAGTCCCAAACCTCTCTTCCTTCTTTTTCATCCCAAAGCCCCCCAATCCCCCAACCCCCCACCTGCCCCTCCTCCTCCTCCTCCTCCTCCTCCTCCTCCTCCTCCTCCTCCTCCTCCTCCTCCTCCTCCTCCTCCTCCTCTCTTCTCCTCTCCTCTCCTCTCCTCTCCTCTCCTCTCCTCTCCTCTCCTCTCCTCTCCTCCTACCCTCCCCCTCCTCTCTTCTGCTTACTTTATCATAGCTTCTCTCCCCATGAAGGGATTCTCCGGACCCTCGGAGCAGAAAATGGAGGCTAGTGGAGAGAGACAGCTAGAGATAAAATAAGAAAAAAAAAGACACCACACTGGCAAATATGTTGCACACACACGTGTACACATACAGTACATACATACAAAACTAGCAGTTTGCCTGTGTGTATCATCACTGTTGTTATTAAGATTACACTTACTAATAAATTCCTACAAATCAACACTGATTTTTAAATGCAAAGAAAACCACAAGTTTCAACTCTGACAGAAATCTCACATCAGTTTCAACTTACTGTGTTGCCTTTAGCAAGATTATGTTATGTTCACAATGACAATGCAAACATGCTAATGCTAAGCAAGTATATTGTTTGCTATGGTCACAATTTTTGTCACCTCTGTTTAGTTTTTATTGCCTTTTTTATCTGCTACTAACATCTCAGGTTGCCCTGCAGTTATCCCTGTTTTCCACTCTCCATCACCAGACTTCCCCACCCGTCTGCACACCTGTTCCCTGTTCCCTCATTATCTCCCCACTATATACCGGCCCTCTTTCCCCAGTAATTTGTCAGATCATCTAATGTAGTACTTTTTCTTGGCTTTCCAGCACTCAATCTTGTTTCCTGCCTACTGGTTACCTGCTTTGAAGTAAACAAGTAAACAACTTTTTGCCATTTAACTGCTCTGCTATTGAATCGAGTCTTAGTTTAACATGTTAGCATGCTAAAATCCTATAGGTAGCACTAAACACAATATAGCTGTACGCTGATGTGAGTACAAAAACTGAGGGCATGAATTTGTGTATTGGTCAATAAATGTATAATTGTAGTTCCACCTATTTGTTTAACTTCCATTTACTTTGTGTTAGATATTTTGGGTCATGGTTTTATAGTTTTACATAATTTTTCAAATAATGTTGAGGAGGTTTGTTAATATTTGATGTGTAAAAGCTGTCCTGGTTCACTCCTCACAGTCTCACAGTCCTCACAGCATCCTCTAAATAACACATGAATACCAAATGTTTTTATGCCTCTGCTCCGCCGGCAGCTGTGGCAGAAACTTCCACTTGGACTCAAGGAAAAATTATTTAGAATCTGGTGGTCAAAGGTCAAAGGTCAAGGTCACTGTGACCTCACAAATCACATGGCCATAACTCAAGAATTCACTAATTATGACAAATGTCTCATAGGATAAAATGATGACATTTTAAATCCAAAAGGTCAAAGGACAAGATCTTCTGAGATATTCCGTGTTGCCGGGTCGAACATGTGTGTGAAGCATCCACGTTTTAGAATTTGTAGCTTCTTTGCAGCAACTGAAGCATACAAGCATACATACAACTGATATCTGAAGCATTGTCCGCTGTCACAGCTTCAACTTTATTGCTTTATTGGCCAATCACATACAAGAAAAATACACTTAATACCTTTTTATTAGATTCCTCCAAAGTTTTCACTACAAATATTATATTAGTCTGGACAGACATGGATGTGCACATGGACTGCAACTTCACTAGTTGGTGGTGGCATAAAGCCACAAGGCGATATTTCTAGTTTTTACAGAAGAATGAGTACCAACATCCTGTGAGATCAGGTTCAGAGGGATCAAGATTAACCAGTATTTCAATACAGCAAAAACAATGCTAGAAAGTGACAAAAGCCAGTTTGGCATATAAATGGCGATTTAACTTCAAGAATTACCAAGATTAAAAACAAGATTAAACTTTATCTTCCCTGCATATTTACATACATGGCAAAGTAATGCAAAAAGACAAATATCTGACAGATACATTAGTGATTACATATATTTGAGCATATGTTTGAGTATGTTTATACATGCATACGCTTTTTATATTATGTTGTTATGTTTTCTTTGTTTCTGTGTACAGTTATCTTACTACAGACATTTTGTTTATACAGCAAAACCATTAAAAATGTAAATTAAAAAAAGTAAATCAAAAATGCCAGAAACCAATCAGAACACAGTGTTGATCTTTGGTAATCCCTTCCATTATCATTATAATGAGTTAGGACTGAATAATGGAACATATTTCAACAGTTTTATACCTTTTATCCACAGCCTTTTGTTTTTTTTAGCCCACTTGAATGTTAAACTGAGACTTTTAGTTTGTCTGAATATGAAGAAGAACAGTTTTACTGTAACTACACCGAAGAATCAATGAAATAAATGGGTGATGTTTCATAGTCTGACAAAAGGAAGGGATGGGGGACAAACAGAGTTTTATCAGAAGAGAAGGATTATGGAAATCGGGTTGTGATCTGTGGTGCAGTAATCCTTGCCGCAGCGAGCAATCCCATAAAAAGTGTTAGTGAGATTAACCAGCAGATTAGCCACGTATAGCCACGCACATATTTAACTGATTAAAACCCTTGAAAATCCGGACTCTGGGGAGAACCCATACCGTTTAGGATCTGTATCCGCTGTTAGCTATTTCCTCCGGCATAATTATGGAACATTTTGTGTGTGTCTCCCTCTGAATGTGTGTGTGTGTGTGTGTGTGTGTCTGAAGTCACAGAGCCAAGGATAAAAGAATAAAGATAGGAGATTAGCATGACCCAGAGGGTGAAGAAGGAGTTTAAATTGACATTTGGTAACTAATTTGTAATAACCTGCCCAGGGACAACAGATGAAAACTAGCTCATTAGCTAACTCTAGTATATCTACATCGAAGTGTTGATTAATGTGCACTGTCCCTGGTAAATAAATAAATAAATTTACTGTGTAGCCTGATGATCGATCAGAATTTTTTTGGCTTTTTCTTTTCATTCCATTATTGGCTACAGATGCAGCATTTTTAAACAAAAGTGAGACAGTCAAACAAAGTAGGCCTAAAGCACAGGAAGACACAATGTGTGTTTGTGTGTGTGCGTGTGCGTGTGTGTGTGAGTTTGCTAGATTGCCATTGGCATTAGTTGGAAGTGATTCACACAGGGTTATAGCTATTGATTGTGTTATCAATAGATGGGTTTTCAGTCCTTTGGGAAACAGCCCTGAAGCCCTGTGCGTTTGAAAACTGCTCACCAATTTTCTGATCAATGCCTCACTGCTGAGAGTGAACGAGTGTTTGAAATTGCTGCACTTACAAAAACAAGCTCAGGCTCGATTCATAAAATGTTTTTCTTTGATGAACTTACCACAATACATGATGTGGTAAGTTGAAGTGATAAAATCATAAAAGAAGCAAGTAGTGGAAAAGATCATTTTTGCTCAGTGTGTTTATATACACATATAACTAGCAGATTGTTGTTCTATGCCTACATTAACCTCACCTCTCAGTCACTAATATTTCTAATGGTTTGAATGGAAAGGAAAAATTGACATTGAGAACATCATACTAGTGTCAATATATTTTGTTTTGTTTTGTCAATAAATACTAGTCTATATTATTAATTTGGGTGTTAAAAATTCAGTAAGAAATTATGTTTACAAGCAGCAGCTACAAACTGAATTCATGACCGGGTTTGTTGACAAGAGTTCATCTCATTATTGTGTAAAGTACGTAGGCCAACCCCAAATGTGAGTTACAAAGTAATGACTTACTAAATGATTTACCAGAATGACCAATAACCCAGAACAGTGTCACCATGATCCAAATTGATCTTTGTGGTACTCAAAAAGAGCTAACTGTATAATAATTTATGAAAGAATTACATTATTTTTCAGAAATGGACCCAAAAGCTGCTGCTCTGTAGAGAGTGAGGAAACTTTATTGTAAAGACTTTCAGTAATGGTGACATTATATCAATAGTCATTTCACTGTTTCACTTCTTTGAACCATCGACAGATCAGAAGGGAATAAACTCTGCACACTGGAGTCACTTGCAGATAATAAGCACAAAAATGGTCCACATGCATGACAAAAGCTGGCTGATTTTCTTTGACATCTTTCTACGACATCGTAATTTGACTGTAACTCTGTGATGCTGTGTTGATGAAGATGTGAGTTGGAGGCTCCGTTCTGGAAAGAGTTTGCCTCTTGACAGATGATGCAGTATTCTCAGGTGTTTCTTTGACTAAATGAGGCTTGTTCAGGATGTAGTTCTTAATTAAGAGTAAGTCACTGTGGCAGCTGCAGCTTCTCTGGTAGGGGGCTGGGCTGATGTCTAGCTGCTGGTGTAGACTGATGTGATGGGTTTTTTTCCTTTTTTTCTCTCTCTCTCTCTCTCTTCAATAACTCCAACTGGCAGTCAGCTTCAGGTGAAGATGCATATTAAAGATGGAAAAGCCTCACTCACTCACACACACACAGACACAGACACACACACAGCAATACACACAAACATACACACACCTTTATCTCTGTCCTATTGAATACCTCTCTGATGCTTTCCATATTCCATGCGAGGGATTATTACAGCTTACCCACAATCCCCAGCAGCTGATTATCCTGCATGTTGACAGGACAGAGTTGTGCTATCGGCCTTGTGCAGCAGTCAGCTCTGTGTGTGTGTGCGTAGAAAAAAACATAGTGTGTTTAAAGTGTGTGTGTTTGTATGTGTGAGAGAGAAAAGTAAAGATTATTCTGCTTTTATATGTGTACAAGTGTGAGAGAGAAGGAGAGAGGAAATTATTTTCTTATGTGACGTGTGCACGTGGGCGAGAGGGAGAGGAAATGACTTTGTGTGTGTATGTGTATGTGTGCGCTTGTATGTGTGTGTGTAGTAGCTCAACCAGGCAGGTGTTTGTGGTTGATACCTGCAGCTCCAGCATGATCACCTCAGCATGGCACCTCACCTTGGGAGGGAGACAGCTCTAAGCTCATTAGCACACACACACACACCTACACACACACACACACACACACAGGTGCACCGCACAGTTGGCTACCTGGGGAGGTTGGGGGGCAAAGAAACAGGAGGAGAAGAGTAAAAAAAGGCAAATAAGCTCCGGGGAGGTAGGAGAGGAGAGGAGAGGAGAGGAGAGGAGAGGAGAGGAGAGGAGAGGAGACGAGAGGAGAGGAGAGGAGAGGAGAGGAGAGGAGAGGAGAGGAGAGGAGAGGAGAGGAGAGGAGAGGAGAGGAGAGGAGAGGAGAGGAGAGGAGAGGAAAATCATTTTTTCCACATAAGCAGGGACTTGCGGAAAACAAAGAAGAAGATGATGATGATGGAAGGAGGGAGTGTGGGCCCTGGAGGGACAAAATGAGAAAAGAAATAAGAAAAGAAAAAATCATCTAAAGCTTTGGAGAAAAGGTGGAACAGAAGGATGAGGGAAACACAAATGAGACTGAGCGGAGGAACAGAGAAAGGAGGAGAAAGGAAAAGAGGAGGAGGAGGCTTGAAGACAGCATAACAGGATGTAATGGTTTTAAAGGCCTGGTTTTAGTCATGCTGGCAGCTGCTGCACTCTCGTTATCCTCTGCTCGTATTTGTGTGAATTTAATTTAATCTGTGTGTATTGTACCCTGTCTTCCCTCAACTGTTCTACTGTATTTATTTGATGTCCACAAACTCTGAGAGGAAAATGTTAACTATATAAAAAATAATGATTAGAGGAGATCTGACTTTCATTATGATTGGTGAAATACTACAAAATGTGTCATACATCCAGGTTAAATTCAGATGAAACAACATTAATTAAGAGACCCAGGATATTACTATAATCCGAAACACAGGTTGGCTCATATGCCAATATCACTACATTTTATAGAGCACATAAGCAGCACTCATTAATATTTATTCCAACAATTACTCAAATGACTGTGTAATATAAAATGGGTCACCTGTAGAGCCACACATTACTGCCACCCAACTCGTCTTTTTTTCTTTTTTTTTTACGTTCCAGCTCCTTTTTTAGCTTTTACAGCATGTAATTGTACTGTTTGGTTCACCCTCATCGCTCGGCATTGTTTCCAGGTGCAGCAGGCAGCAATTTTCAGTGAATAAGCTCTGATTTCTGTACACTGCCTGCCCAGGTAAACCATGTTAGTGACAAGCTGGTGAACATAGTGAAGCATTTAGAATCTGAGGAGACAGATATTATCTGCAGGAGTTGGTAGAGAAAAAAGAGCTAATACAACATTTAAGTGTCCAAAAAATAACAACAAAAAAGGAGGGTTAGAGTTAACTGTTGCATGTATTTTAGTAATTGTTTTGCAACAATATGTTAATATTAACTTATTTGCATCTTCGTGTAAAACTTCATTTACTTTGTTTTTCATTATTTTATTAATTTATCTTTAATATTTTGTTTGATTCAGGAGACTGCAGATACAACAAATTAAATAAATAATGAGAAACAGAAATTTCATGAATATGTACCACTAATACACACTTTTTTATACAACAGTTGCAATATTCATGTACTGTATATAATCGGTAATCCATATGTTCTTTGGGCCTCATAAATGTAGAAAAGCAAGTATAGTCACATCCATACTGTACACATAAGCTGAGCAGTGGGTAGAGAGCACCTTTTTTGTGTGGCGTTGAGATAAATAGGATTAGGGATTTCGGAGATTTAGGGGGAATAATCCGTCTGTGTATCGGAGAGAGGCAGCAGCGGTGATGATCAAAAGAGAATGCTGTGATACAGAGCTCAGAAATCTCTGGATAGACTGGAAACTTGAAGTGACATTTTCTCAATTTTTTCTCCAAGGATCAGCCTTCATTTTGTCACTATGACTGCTGTAATTGCCACATAATCACCTCATACTGTACAACACTGTGTGCGCTTGTTTGTGCGGGTGTCTGTGTGCGAGAGCAGGGGATAGACAGAGAATTATATATTCACAGTAATTAATCAGATTTACAGTTTACATCAGGAGAGAGAGAGAGAGCTAGTCTGTTTGTTGTGGGTGTTAGTATTAAGCAGGGGATTGGACGTGGTTATTTAACACAGTTGATTTGAACAGCTGCTCTGTTCTGCTACCATCTATACCTCCATATCAAAATCACATAGGCTAAAAAAAAACTGGCAAAGCTCTGCACACACGTTTTTTCGTTTTTTTTTACTGACAAAAATGGTCCCTGCAGCTTCAATGGCCCACCCAGCTTCTTCAGTCTTTTACCCAATCCAGGGCCGCAACAGGCTGCAGTGGCTGGAAAGCTGCAAAACATCCTCGATAGGTTACACAAATACAGTCCCACCACATTAACAGTAGGAATGAACAGTAATGAAACATTTATGCAAACGCGAAGCCGTGTTTAGAGAAACCTGACTGTCACATTCTTCAATGTTTGTGCGCACTGATAAGACCTTGAAAGTCAAACTAACATCACATTGCACAAATAGTATTGTTGCATGAATGCATTTTACTGTCTGACTAAATCAAATGCAATATTAATAGTTTCATATATTGTGTCCTGCAGGGTAAACAATAATAACTGAAGGTTTCAGTGCAATCACACTACCACAAAATATGTAATCGGATGGGGGTTCTTTTTATCTGATGTTTTTTATGGTTACATACAGGCATGCAGTCAAATCATACATGTATGTAAATGCATGAGAGAAAGGGCAGCATTATACCACCATTTTCTTCCGAGTCAGTGACCTGGAAAACAGGTGATATGTGGACACAAAATGAGCTCAGATACTAGAAAAATAAGACCATGGCTGAACTTTTTGTCATCAGATTTAGTTTCTCCTCCTTTACCCAACAAATAAGATTTAGCTTAATGTTGGTGGTAATGTGGGGAAACGTTAATTACAAAAATCTTTATTTAAAAAAAATAACCAAAACCTGCATCACTAAAAGCAGCAAATAGATGCATTTTTATTTGATTAGCAAGTATTACTTGCAGTCTGACTTTAATTCATAAAAATAGTGTTATAGTAGCAGTGGAACACTTCACATGCAGTCACAGCCTTTCAAACTGCACTCAAAGGCAGAAATCATCTATCAGTCACAGTCAAGTGCTCACCGTGTCAAGTAGAATGGCACTCCCATTAATAACTACAAAGGCCTGATCCCATTCAGGTAAATATCCGTTTCCTCAGCCGCTGTTCAGTCTTTATCTGTGCCGGATATTGTTATCGCAGTATGATTCAAAACGCAGGTCAAGAGCTGGTTTTTATTTAAACTCTACTCTAAGCACTCTAAACGGTCACTTCAGACCAAGCGGTCACTCAAAATTCAACGCAACCCTCATCTTATGCTGGCCACTGAGCAGCTTCAGTAATGTCAACTTTGTGAAAGGGAACCCTGAGGATGGAATAGGCAATTCTCCATTTTATTTGTAAGTCTAGAATTTAAATTTTGTTTATAAAGGCCGAATATCTAAACTGTGAGCCACTATCACAATTATCTGTAGGGATCCAAAATATATTATCAGTCATGTCCGCATGTGCTCCTGTACCAACCCAGAAAGTCAAAGACCACTCAGGTTACAAAAAAACACATTTATTATCTAGACTTTTCAATCATTTTAGATTAGCTAGCATTAAGACCATTTAGTATATCTTATGACGTTTCTTTTTACATGTAAAAGACGTACAAAAAAAGTTTGTTATTTCTAAAGCATGTCCTGTAAGAAAAGAAGAAATATATACATTTTTACAAACATTCAACAGACAAAAATAGATTAAAAAAAAACAAAAAACTAAGCACATGGTCAAGAAATTATTGAGTTTAAAATGGCTGAAACTGACTGAGTCCTTCCTGAAGCTGAAATACAACAGCACCTTTGCAAACTTCCTTTATAAGTAAAAGACCATCCTAACCTAATCATTTAATCTTACTTGTAGTCTTGTAAAGAGAAGTAAAGACAAAGTCCCAGTTTGAAGAATTTAGCTGAGAATGACAATACAAAAAGGCAATATGGTTTGGGAATATGATTAAAAGGATTTTCAGACAAACAGTTAGCTTGTCAAGATGATCTTTTTAGCAGTGAAGGCTCTGTCTGTTTATGATTGACCATACGGTAAGACATCATGTGTTTTAAAGAGTGATAAAGGCATGGCTGGGGTGAGTTTACAACAGTAAATAAAGCAATCGAAGGGAATTATTTAAAATTCAAGACCATTTATCTGAATCATTGTGGCCTTGACTAATGAGGATATTGGGAAGAAACCACAAGCCAATTATTTGCACTGAATTTAAATCAGCTTCAACACAATCATATCAAAACACTTACTTGTTTATCTGGAGTTGTACCAGCTGACTGATTATCAATAGTGTTGACAATATCATTTACGGAAATGTTTTCAGTTCAAATCAGAGATTTAGTAAGGTTGGTGCTAGTTCTACTAATGTAAACAACAACATTTGTAGTTGATGACACACCTCTGCTGCACAGGTTTAACCAGTGTGGAAGGGATATGAATTTAACAGAGAATGACAGTATGAAGGCAAATGTTGCTGTCCGATTCTTCTCCTTTTACTTTCAAATGTAGCTTTGTATCAGCATTTCTTTAAATATCCTTAAGACTTCAAATTTTGTAGAGACCAGGTTTGTCCAGAAAAAATTGTAATTGGTTGAAAAAGAAACACTAGAAAAGGAAAAATTTATTTTCTCAGAGACCTGTTTCCTTTCAGGATTTCATTAGTTATTTCAACCAGGATCATAGGAATAAGAGAAAGGAGGGGAAAAAAGGAGAAAAGAAGTTTGTGTTTTCAGAACCTCCACCCTTAAATCAGGCTTATGCAAGTCAAGACTGTCTGTAAATTTATATTGAATATATTATCGTGTTTTGGAAACTTATTTTGGTTTGGTAAGTTATTTTTTACTGTGCGTCAGGAGATTCAAACTAGCCCATCTTCAGTATGGTTTGTATCTATTGTGTTTACCGTCATGTTAAGGATATTCTTTAAGTAGTGTGTGTACTGAGTGTGTAGGTGGGCAGCTACCACTACAGTGCAGTTAGTGAGGATTGGACTTACTGTTAAGACAGCAAAGGTACTTAGCGTGATTCAGACAGTGTTGGCATATCAGAGCAGCAAGCTGAGGTTCTAAGGTCAAAGACTCAGAGAGATCAACAGGCTCTGAGCAATGTCTGTCTGGAACAAAATATAAACCAACAGGTTTCGCATTCGCTGTCTTTAAAATGGTTATCCATCTGTCCATCTACAGCTGCCTCTGCTGCACCGTCTCTCCATTATTCGCTTCTGTCTAAGTTTTGCTCTTGACGTTTGCCATTTGTTTACCCCTCAGGTTTCAATGTTCATTCTAGGGTTACGGCCCAAGATTGTGACACAGAACATTGTGTGTGTTAATATCTGATGTTCAGTACGATATTCTGCAGAAAAGCTGGTCCCAGTTTAATAAACGCAGAGGCCCTTTGGTTCAGTCATTGTCTGGTCCCCGTCCAAGTGCAGTTCTTCACAGAAAGCAGTAAAAAAAAAAAAAAAAAAAAAAAAAAAAAAAAATTCACATCCACTTCTTCTGCTTCCATTAACATCCAACTGCTCCAATTAATCTCCAACTCCAAATGGAACAATGTATACAGACACAATGGATGTGTGCATGTACTTCTTTCTGTGACTCCTCAGTAGATGTAACAGAAAAAGGAATGTGCCATCAAGATCGCTGTTGTCTGTCATTTTCTAGGTCCACACGAAAATGTCTAGAAAGGTATACGTTATGTTGAAAAGAACAACTGTCCTTGCTTTCTTTCCATTTTTTAGTAGATGACCTCATAAACAGTTGCCTTTTTGTCCCCTGAACCAGTGACGATGTACTTGTCATCCACAGATATGTCGCAGCTTAGAACTGAGGACGATTCTTTAGACTGCAGAGAGAGAAAAACATGAAGAATACAAAGAAAGGTCAAGCACAAACACATAAATAAAAGTGAAAAAATTCAATTTTCTGCCTTCCTAGAATAAAGTGTATGTATATGGAGCTCTAATTCCAATCAATCCTGCGGAGTGGTTAATAAGATACAGTAGCTGTCATGAAATGTTTTATAATGTTGTCACAAAGATATGAGACAGGAGTTAAATGTTACTACTATTTTTAACTGCAGCAGGAGTGTTGAGCTTTACAACTTTCGTAAGTTTTAAATTAAAGTCAATTCACACAAGAGAAAACTCTTTTTGTGGACAGCTTTATTCTTTGCACTGATGAAATGCAGTCACTTCAGAGGCAGCCATGTTGGATCCTTTCCATTTTATATTTTATAGAATGAATGTAGTGGTCTGTTGTCCCAACCTGGAATATGCTGGCTCCATAGGGTGTCCTCCATGCATTTAGTAAGTTATCCTTTCCTGTGCTCACAAACCATTTGCCTGGATGAAGAGACACAAACAATAAGAAACATCAGAACATTGAAACAAGCAATAAGCTTCCCAGAGTAAATATAATAATTTAAAAGGTAAAACTACTGAGATAGATTTAAGTCCCTGAGCTGCCATGGCAAATTTAAATGAATAATGTTGCAGAGAATGATTTCTACATAGACTATAAGGCAACTAGTACAAAATGCATAACAGGAACATTTAATATGCCAAGATCAAGACAGTCAGTTGCTTACCACAGTAAGCAAACTGCAGAGAGAGTACGCAGCTTTCATGAAGATGAAGCTGGTATTTGTCGGGCTTGGTGACATGAAGGACTTCAACATTACTGCTCTCCATTCCCACAGCAAGCCACTCTCCTGTTGGACAGTAGCCAAGAGAGAAGATCTGGAGGGCAGAAACAGGAAATGTTACTAGTTTTGTACAAGCGTTTATTCAGTTCAGTTGAAAAACCATGCACTTTTTCATAGTTAGTGGATGGCACACTTTGTGCTGATATGAGTGTGTACCTGTGATGTAAAGTCGTGCTGTTGCAGCTGCCGTCCCTCTCTCAGATCCCAGGAGCGGACAGTGTTATCCAGGCCTCCGGTCCACAGCTTGGTGCCATCATTGGAAATGTCAATACAGCTGGCTCCATCTGTGTGGCCCTGGAACTGCCTGCAGGGTACACACAAACACACACATTCTTGGTTAAATACAGACAGAAAAAAAATGTCAATACACACTGGGCATCAGGTTGGCTAAGAAGTTACAACGCACCACAGATTTCTCAGGAGCATCCACTCTTTAAGTACTATAGCTAAATATTCTGCTTATTGGAGCTGCAACATGTAATCTAGGTGTGGTACAATCAGCCACGACTGAGAGACCGCTAATTAAGCAAAGTCTATACTGTGGGTGAGTGGTGGTTAGAAAGTCAGTCAGTAATTGTAGATGCCCATAAAATTCACCACAGCCTTTTATTTATTTGTACTAATCTTCAAAGAATGAGACTGAAAATGAGCATGGTTCCCATGTTTGCGTCTTTGTAAAATCATAACAGGCTCTCTCTTACCTGACCAGTGTCTGGTTGTGTAAATCCCAGACAGCGATGTTTCCATCGCTGCAACAAGAGAAGCAGACCTTGGAGTCTGGGCTGATGGCCAGAGCGTAGCATGCTGGTGCTGATGAAGTTAACTCTGCCTTAATCCTGGGAGTAGGTGTGGCCAAATCCCAGATTGACAACGTGCTGGCCTCACCTCCCACAATCAGTGTCCGACCATCAGGGAGGAGACGACAGGAGCGAATGTAGTTGTCTCTGTTCTGATGTGGTAAACACAAAACATAGTTGTGTCTTAATATTTTTCATATACATAATGGTATATTTCTATTATTTTATATTACACACATTTGTTATTTACTATTTTCTGTCAAAACTGCAGAATTTCTGCTTTGAACACTTTTGACAAACAAATAATCAAACACATAAGTGTACATAGAGTACATTTTGTAGTGCATCTTCACCTCACCAACCCCACCACCCCACTCACCAAACAGTCGAGCTGCGACACGGGGCTCTTGTTGCCTGGGTGACTAATGTCCCAGACCTTGACGCAACCCTTCCCTCCTGTGTAGACATGTCGGGTGGGGTTACTGATGGTAACGGCGCATACCACCTCTCCGTGGTTCAGTGTGTTGATCTGACGGGCGTGGCGAGGGATCCCTGGGCCCACTAGAGCATCTGGTGGGAACGGAACTGGCTGCATCTGTCCATCAGCTGCCACGTGGAAGGAGTAGGCACTGATGGTACAAAGAAGGAGGGGAGGAGAAAATGTAAGAGGAGGAGGACAATACACAAAAGGAAAGAAAGAGATTGGGAGTAGATGAAAAAGACTGTCATCATTACTTTCTGAGGAGTTGTTTGTCAGTTGTCCCACAGGGCAATCATCGGTTCTCAAACATAGAAGCACCCACAAAACACACTTACGGTTTACCGCCAGGGATTCCTGTCAGACTGGGAGGCATTCCAGGAACTCGCATGTGAGGATGAGGATCAAAACCAACCTTGAGGAGAGAACACAGATGTTTTATGAGCACAGTGCAAAGACACACCCATGGGCATTGGCAAAATGCACTCAGGTCAATACTAACCTGTGAAACAGAGCACAAAGCAAACAGACACTCTAAAGCACACACACCCTCCCCAAGTATAAGAGTCAGCAAACACAGAGGCAGAGCTGTCAGCACACACACACACACACACACACACACACACACACACACACACACACACACACACACACACACACACACACACACACACACACACACACACACACACACACACACACACACACACACACACACACACACACACACACACACACACACACACACACACACACACACACACACACACACACACACACACACACACACACACACAGAGAGAGAGAGTTTCTATCAAGTGTTGCCCAGACACAGCTGCGAGTCTAAACCTATTTAAACAGTGTAATCAACACTATGCAAATATAGAGTGATGAGATGATTCAATATAATGCACACCAGAAGACCTACTGTATAAATACTATCACAGGAAAAAAAATACAGCTGTGCAACTATTGACACTTTTCTGTGTAAAACATTCAGTGCTTATTGAAAGTATTCACAACTTTTAGACTTTTTGTGTTTTAAAATGTCATTACAGTAGATGTAATTGATTCTTAATACCAATCAGAAGATCATCAAAAATAAGTTAAATATAGAATAATTTACTTGATGACTGTTGCAGAAACTTTGGAAGTCGCATAATCATTTAGATGGAGATCACCTGTGTGTAAATCTGAGTCTAACAAGTGACGGAGCTTGTAAAAAACAAAGGGGAGGAACAGTCATCCAAATACAGTCAACTGACTTGAAGAGGATGAATAACTATGTAATCAATACTCACAAGATAATATTCATCTTTTGTGTTTTATATTTTTTCTTAATTCAGACATTTGTTTTCACTTTGATTAATCATTGTTCAAAATGTCCAGTTACATCCACTATGACTCAATACTGCAGCATGCAGAAACATTAAACAGTTCAAAGGTTGTTACTGCTTCATGGACTTTGTATATCAACATTAAGACACATAAATTATAAAACATAAATAACTAAACATATTTATACTGATTTGGACATGGTGCAGTGTTTTTACTTTTGGCTTACATTTCATATCTGTGTAAGTGAATCAGTTGTAATTTTCTCAAAGTCATTTCCACTCACCATAGGTGAACGGCCATAAGCAGCCACAGCGGCCGCTGCAGCAGCACTCATCTGAGGTGACATATTGTGTAGTCCAGCAGCATAGGCTGCAGCCCCAGCTGCTCCAGCTAGATCCCCGTTCATGCCTGCTGCATGGGGCAACATACCAAACGCACCCGGATATGGGCCTGGCACAGCTAGAGGAGTCCGCAGACCTGCAGCTGAGGTGGAGAGAAGGACAGAGAGCAAAAAACAAATAAAAAAACTGGACACTACTAAGACAGCTTTTAAGTAAATAAAAGCCCTGATTTCAGACCTGGGACATTGTAGAATAAACTGATTACAGTAAAATCATCTGACATTCATAGTAACAGTTTTTATTATTTTTTATGGCTGTGAAGTTAGCAGAGAGCTAACAAGAAGTTAGCTGCTCCATAGCCTGCCTATAGAGCATGTGCACTATGAATGTCAAACCCTAAACCAGATTAAAAACCTTGGTATACATAGAGAAATACAGACAGATTTACCTAGGCTAAATCAGCATTATGTGAACTCATTTGGCAAGAGCCTGAATTGATGTTCATTTATATGTACAACTTCCACACAGTAGGTTTAATTTAATTTAAAGGTCCCCTGTGGAGTTTCTGCCCACCAGTAGTGCTATGTAGCAGTTTTTAATGGATGGATCCCTGTTTTGTTTGCGCATCCTTGTGTAGGGGATGTGATTTACAGCCCTACCAATGATCTACTACTGAAGGCTGTGATGAGCCAAGAAACACAACAATAAGCTAACAAAGGTAGCTTATAGAGCTAGAAGAAGGCTCCAATCTAGTTAACATGGATGTAAACGATGCAGGATTTAAAATAAAATCCACTTTGCAAATGTTTTATGAGGAAGGAAATTAATTCATCACTCATGTTTTACCCCAAGGATATGCACAAAGTGTTTTGGTGAGTCACTGTCATTGTTAACTTAACTTTTGTTTGTTTACAAGAAAACTCCCCAGGGTACCTTTAACTTATAGATTCCCCCCCAAGGAAGAGGAAAACTACTACAAAGTAAACATGAACGTAAACAATGCAGGTCGAAATGTATAAATAAAGCTTTGCAAATGATTTAAGAGGAAACAAACAAACAAAACATACACACCATGTACAGTAAGGGTAAGCAAATTACATCAATTAAATAATGAATTTAAGAAACTCAACTTATATTTGTCATTTATAAATGATAATATTGGACTCACTGGCTGGATGTGGTATCTCCATGGAGGGGGGTTTCGATAGACTGGGCCGGATACCAGGTGTTGAGCTTGGACCAGGAGTCGAATCACCTCTAGGTGTGGGTGTGCTTGACTTTAGTCCAGGTGTACCTGCTTTGTCTCGCTGCCATAGAGAGAGAGGGGGGAAGAGAAAGAACGATCAAATGAAAGAAAGAAAAATACAACAACAATAAGATGTAACTGCTGACTTTTACCCATTAATCCCTCTAGATCATCTATCCAACAATATGTCCAAAAAACTGTACCATTGCCATCTCTTTGGACTTGAGGGAGGAGGAGCTCGCTGATGATGCAGTAGATGCTGGACTGCAGGGATCCTTCTTGAGGAGACGTGCTTTATCCAGGCCATTCTCTCTAGGGGAGGGCAGGGGCGTGCCTCGAGGGGATGCTGGGTCCTGGTGGAGGGACAAGGAGTCAGTTAAAGAAGAAGGAACAAAACTGACAAACAAAACTGATGTTGGCATTTTTTAAAAATAGAAAATCTCAGTCCCATGTGAACATAATGAAGATCACTTAAAGAGAGACCATCCCTCACAGACCATTGTGATGCTGGCCACAAATATCACACCTACTAACAAGCAGTATAAAATATTAACACATACTGACCTCATTTGAGACATCCACCACTAAATTATCATCACTTTTCTCCCCTTCACTATCCTGCAAAAGGCAGAAAATCAATTAGCACACAATTATATATTTTGCACCTAATTCTCAAACAGAAAATTGTCCCACAGTCTGTTACAATTAACCACTGAATATTCAAGTTGAAATAAATTAGTGAATAATAATAGGAAAAATTAAATAAGTGAAACATTACTCTTAACATCTGGTGCATCTACAAACAATTAAGATGCATGTGAATAATAAAGGAGTTCAAGTGAGCACAGGCATCATTATTCCTCATTATAAGTGGTTACACTAACAGCGGCACCATTTCTTACATAGTGGCTAGAGTCCTTGTCATCCACTTTGCGTTTTTTGGTGTCATTTGAAAAATCCGGTCCATTGCGTCGCTTATCTGAGTTCCTAAGACTTTCTGGCAGCAATGAGTTACTCTGCAGATGAAAGTAGAGAGGAGGAGTGGAAGGACAGAACACAGTGTGACAGTAGAGCAGAGAAATTAAAGAAAGAAAATAGAAAAAAAAGAGAAAGGGAGTTTGAAGGACAAAAAGAAGAAAAAAAATAGAGGTGAGACAATCTTTCCCTTCACAGTTCAGGTGCTTTGTTGTGTATGTATTTTGTATGAGCTTATTACACCATCTGATCCACCTACCACTAATTACAACAGCTACAACAACAACATGTGTGGAGTAGGTTAGAAAAACAGACTACTTACTAGCAAATAGGTTAATAGTTCACAGAAGCATGAATTAAGCAGCAGTAACACTTAAAAAGCAACCTCTTCTCTCACTTGACCAAAGCCAGTCACCGCCACACACAAACACACACCTCTGAAGTTGATGATTACATTAAGTGGCTCTCAAAATCTATCAGTGCTCCCTCTTCTGGCTCTGACAAGCTGCAGTGTGTCTGTGTGTGAGTGTTTTTGTATGTATGTGTGTGTGTACATGCACAATGTGTAATTGACTGTGAAAGCCTGTGTGTATGGTCAAGTGTGTAACAGACTGTGTGTGTGTGTGTGTGTGTGTGTGTGTGTGTGTATTACTTGCATAACACTCTTGTGTCCCAAGACACACACACAGAGAGAGAGAGACAGAGAGAGACAGAGAGAGAGAGAGAGGGAGAGAGAGAGAGAGCTGCCCCCCTCCGGCCTCCTGACCAACGGATCCTATTGTTAATGGATTAAAGCTTCATGTTGAGTCCATTATAGTCTCAGCCTGTCAATGAAATGTGCATCCAACATACACAAACACACATGCGCGTGCACACATCTAGTGAATGAGCGCTTGGGCTTTGAGGGGGGAAAGGGTAAATGGAGGAATAGCTAAGAGAGAAGGGGGAGGAGGGGGAGGGTGAGAAAAAAGGGGAAAGGGAGGGGATGAGATTAGAGGACAGAGGAAGGGTGTGAGTGTGTGGAGGAGAAGAAAGGGTGACAAGGAACGAGGGAAGGAAAGAGAAGAGTGAGGGGGGTTGAAATTCTGTATTCTGCCAAAGGCCCCTTCCTTCACACCCTCCCCTCTTCCTCCCTCCCTCTCACCTCCTCCCCCTTTATTGAAAGGTTTTAGTGAGCTGAGCACAGGAGCACTGACCCGCAAAACATAAGCAATTTCCCCCCTCCGTCCCTCCCCTGCTCGCTTTTAGCATGGTCTCTCTCTCTCTCACATACACACACACAAGCTCAGTGTCATATGACTGCTGCTCCCACACATACACCCCCCTCCACCCTTTCTCAAGCCCTCCCCTCTCAGTGGTGGTGATATTAAACACAATGAGAGTCTTTAAGCGCGGGATCAGGGGCGGTGGGAGGGGGGAGAAGGGGGTAATCTGCTCACTGAGGTGTTAAATAGGCACAACAATGCAGGCTAGGCTGGAGGAGTGAGTGCGTGCATGTGTGTGTGTGCGCGCATGTGACCATGCAAAAAAGCTCATTTGGAGGAGAAAGGAAACCTAACAGTTCAGAGCAGATCTAGGGCAGAACTAAACAGGCAGGCCAAAGCTCTCCCCCAAGACACACACACACACACACACACACACACACACACACACACACACACACACACACACACACACACACACACACACACACACACACACACACACACACACACACACACACACACACACACACACACACACACACACACACACACACACACACACACACACACACACACTGAGAGTCAAAAGTATACAACATTACGACAAAAACTATTTGGGTGTCAAAGAATGGTAAAAAAAAAAAAAATTGCAAGGCGCTTTTATGCATAATGACATGGTGAGATGGATAACAAAAGCAACACCATAAAGTGAAAAATTCAGTGTGCAGCAGCAACAGGTGCAGTTTACCTGGAAAATAAGTCTTATTTTTTATGTGCTCTAAGATAAATGTGCTATGACTTTTTAAGCTACTGTTTTTGAATAAATTGTGAGATAATTGTTTGGTTGGACTAAAAAAACAACCTCACATATTAAGAGCAGAGATTGAGGGAATACTTTGGATTTTCTGGATCAGGTTGTTCCTATTTAACCAGAAGCAGATTATTAATAATAATAAAACAAAACGGTTAGGTCAATACTTGGAATTGCTATGTGTAAAATTATATCTACAGCAGCCAGCTTAAATATTTTTTTTCCTTGAGTTTGAGTAAAGCTTACTGATCCCATAGAAATGAGCTCAGACAGACAAATCTCACTGTTGAGTCAAATGGCATGCAAACCAGATCCAAGAACCGTAAAATGCCCCCAAACCAAACTATCCTTCAAGAAATTAACTGGATCCAAGAACAGTTAAATGCCCCAAAACCAAACTATCCTTTTAAGAAAGACAAGAAATTACGTTTTGTCAGAACAGTAAACACTGTTGCAGAAAGAGGAAGTACTTACTGTGCCGGGCTCTCGGTCTATTGCCATTGGAAATGTGCACATGAGGTTGAGGTCATAGAGTGTGTTCAGCAGAGCAGAAAATACAAAAAACAAGAAAGAAAGAAGAATGAGTTAGAAATGTGAAGTTTAGTAAGTTTTAATTATGTTTATAACTAAAAGTTCACAGAGTAAACAGACTCAGAAGCAACCCAAACCATTTACTCACCAAAAGAAAAAAAAATGTATACAACAAAAATATTTCAGAAATACAGTTTACATATTGAATGACAGGGATGTTGGTTTAAAACTGAATTGTATTTGATAACTTTGTTGATTATAAACTTCTGGGCAAGACGAGGAATACAATTTCCGTGTCTATTTGAAGTGGTGTCTCTGAGTTGGAGGGTGTGTGAGTTCACCTCTCAGGTGCTCAGGTCCTGCAGGGTGAGAGTCTGGTCCAGACAGGTGGGGCTTTTTATCACCAACATCTTTTCCCACAAGATGAGGAGGAATTGCACCAAGTGCTCCTGAGAGGGCCAGAAGACCGGCTGAACCACCCAGCTGAGAGGGGTGGAGGCCTGCAGGGTGGGGAGTAAGGGGCACAGGGGCACCACCATGGCCATGGGACAGATGCTGCTGCTATAAAACAGGGAAAGAAGAGAGGAGACAGAGAGAAAGGAGTGGTTACATCAGTTGAGAGAAAAGACTGGCATGATTCAGAGATACTGCAATACACAGTTGAGCCTTCTTGTGGTGTGATGGGACTAAAGAAATCAATATATCCCATAGAAAACATTTTTGTGACGAGCCACTAAATCAGTGCTCTGCATTTTTTATTCAATTCCCAGAGTGTTCACAGGCTCATGAGTAATAGTCATTTTCACCAGTACTTCAGCTTTTCAAAACACACCAGTTAGTTTTGTTTGGCGTGTATTACTGGCCCAACTCTTCACACCTGTGATGCAGCGCAAACTGATGACACTGACTGCAAAGATAGTATTGAGCTCTCTGTTGAGACATTGCCAAAAATGCTATGTTATAGCTGCCTCCGAAACACGTGATTCCTGACCCCAAACACTCAAGTGTCAGTGAATGAAACTGAGCCATCAATAGGTAAAAATCAATAGGACTCTGTAACCTGATCAATAGAGATTTCTGGCCCTATTGAAGTTTTCAACAGATGGGACAGCTTCTTCTGTGTCTGGGTTTACACCATCTCAACACGCTGCTGCAGTCTACAAGGAGATGAACACACACACACACACACACACACACACACACACACACACACACACACACACACACACACACACACACACACACACACACACACACACACACACACACACACACACACACACACACACACACACACACACACACACACACACACACACACACACACACACACACACACACACACACACCCCTGGGGTCAAACACTGAACAATACTGACAGCTGGGATCACAGCCCAGAGCCCGAGGATGTGGTGGGAGAAGGGGGGAGGGACACAGGGAGGAAAAGGAGGAATGACAGAGGAGTGGGGGGAGAGAGAGCCGTGAGCCCCAGCTGCTGCCTGCACTGTCAGGTCTTGTGAGGGAGGGAGGCGGCTGAGGAGAGAGGGAGAGAAGAGGGTCAGAGAGACAGGGAGAGAGAGTTTGGCTGGCAGCCGTGCTCTCTCTTTCACACCAAATCAGGCGCTCGTCTGAGCGTGAAATGCCTTTGTGTTCCAAAACATCATTATTGCCTCCTCAGACAGTAGCCGCGAGAATCCAAGCTCGCTGATTCGCCGCAGGGAGGGGAGGAGGAAGGAGGGAGAGTCGAGGAGGAGGGGGGGGGGGGGGGGGGGGGGGCACAGGAGGCGACTCCACAGGGGTGGAAGGAGTGCTGAAGGTCAAACCGACTTTTATCTCACCTAATTGACTAACCCACTCCCCCGCCTTCTCTTTTCCTCTCTATCCATCCTTCGTTCTCTGCGTCCAGCCCCAATGAATGAAAGCAAAACAACAAAGTAGTCTTTTAGCCTCAACCCCCATGCCTGCTTATACACACACATACAGTTTCAGAGTTGGCTCGCCTGCCAAACAATCAAACATAAACACACCCACATGTCACACTTGATCACACTAACATGCATACACAGAGTCTAGATAAACAAAGCAGGCATACACACACACACACACACACATAGAACCATCCTACCCCTGCCTGTTGTTTTCTGGGGAGAACAGAAACACATGCTCTGCTACACACAGACGCACACACAAACAGATGCAAAAACACACACACACACACACAAACACAAACCGGACCCCTAGTGGGAGTAAATGGAGGGGAAGTATTGGTGGAGGCAAGGGGAGACTAGTTTGTCATGGGATGTTAGTGTGAGCTGGTCTGCGTGCGTGCGTGCGTGCGTAGAGGTAGGGGCAACATGCTTCATTACACTCATTTAACTCACAAACGGGGTGAATGACAGCCTGGCGTGGGAGACGGGAGGAGAGGGGAAAAGGGGAGTGTAAGGGCAACGGCGTGACCCCCCCCTTTTACAAACACTGAAATCCTGCAATTAAGACTCAAACAGCAACTGCCAGATCCACCTCTCCCCACAGTCACACACACAGACCCCCATCAGTCCACGCCAACTAACAAGCCCACCTCACATCTAACTCTCCAAGCCAACTGCCCACTCTTCACTAAGCTAAAGAGGACGAAGACCCCCCCCCCCCCCCTTTCCCACATTCCCCTTAAACTCAACTCCATGGCCTTTCCTGCTACCAGTCCTCACAAAAACCCTGATCTGACCCAAACAGTTCGACTGTGGCTCTCTTTTTAGCTAAACATCACAGCCAAAGAGCTTCTGTTTTTGTAACTTTTTGTCACTCTCACGCTGCCAATCACATTTAAGCTCAAGTCTGAATCGCTGGTCATGCACCATCCGTCATCTTGAGCTGACGACATCTTTTCAATAAACACCTCTCGACACACGTTGCCTGTTGAATCACGTGCCATAACCCTCAACTTGCTCTCTGTGACAAAGATCAGTTCTATCAATCAATTGAAACATTTTAATTCAAACCCCAATAAAATGGGAAACAATCTATGTCCATGCATTTAATTTAATTTTCTAACAAATCTTTCAGATGTCTGACACATGTTTCTACTAACCCAGGAATACTGACAGGGTATTACGGTCCAAGCCGTTTACCATACGATTCATCTGGTGATTGAGGAGTTTAATTCATTGTATCTCCTTTAAATTACAGTGTCAGCTACAATACATACCTACAATGTAACATGATTTTTAGCCTATATTTGGGCAGGTGTAGGATTTGCAACACCAGTATGTCAGTCAGGCATTTGTAGTTATTCAAAGGTGTAAATCAGTGACTATCAGTGCTGCACAGAGGTAGAAAAAGTTTTCCTTAAAATTCAAAGTTTTCCATCCTGGCCCTTTTTGAAAATACTTTTTTGGAAGGGTACACACAAACATGCATATACAGTCGATGTAAGTTTAAAAGAAGAAGTAGAGGAATACACACTGTAGGTGGAAGACCTGGCAGTCCACGTACCCCGATGACAGCATTAAGCTCTGCCATCGTCACCTGTTTGGCCCGCTCCACAGCTTGGACCACCTGCTGCTGATGCTGCAAAACACACAGAGACACACAATGTTGCTGAGGACGCCGAGTAAATGACAGACTTATCAGTAGAGCTGCCGTAGTGAACCAGAGTGAGTAAATGCCGTACAGAAACACAGTCCGCAGCTCAGAGTCACACATGCTTACCTCCTGTGAGAGGAAGGGGATGACTTGTGCACAGATGGTGTTTAGTCTCTTGGCAATCTCAGTCTGAGGGAAGAAGAGACACACAGACAGAAAGGAATTTAATTGTTAATAACATAATTACATTCATTTAGAAAAGACAGCTGTTCAGCGACACCAATAAAGTCATACAAGTGCACACAAACACACTGGAAACGGCCACCTCCACAGCAAGCCATCACACACACACACACACACACACACACACACACACACACACACACAGAACGATGAGATTTTTCTTCCTAATTATCAGTGTGAGCTCAAGTTTCTCTCTCGCCTGTTGTATTTCTTTTTTTCTTTCCCTCCTTTTTACCCTCTCTGCTCTTGTCCCTTTTCCCATCAGCACTTCAACATAATCTCATCAGCTACTAACTTCATTTGCTCTCCCCGAGTATCCATGCCAACACATCCGCCTGCCCCCCAATCCCCGGAGGTGGCTACAATTGGCTGAAACCAGATACCCCCACAGTGGCACCAAATCAGATAAGCGGACTCATATTACATATCATCCAATCAAATTGATACGAAAAAGGCCGGGGTGAAGAGGGAATTGGAGGAGCCATGAAATGTAGTAATGGCTCATCAGACACACATTCGCACATAAATAGATACACAGACACTATATGTGAAAGCTTGAAAGCACCTGTGTACTGTCGTTACAAGAAAAACTAACAAAAGTTGGATTATTATATGATGAAATACTCTATGACCTTTTGGCTCTTGTAAAGTTTCCAAAATTCAGTCAACGCATGCAAAAAAACAAAACAAAAATCAAGCTAAGAAGACATTTAGAAGATATTCATCCATGGGGTTTGACATAATGAAGGCCGATTCACACTATCTGCATTCGGATGGCTGTGAGGGTCTGCGCTGGTCTGCGTGACCAAAATGTTGTCGTGCTACATGTCCACATGCACAGACTGTACGCATAGCAAGGGCATCAACTGTGCACATGCAAGAAAAGCAAAGAGTCTCATCTACTGTATATATGTAGTGTATTCCTACAGTCTTCTTTTTCCCTCTTCTTTTTTTTTTTACGTATTCTTATTCAGCAACATACAGGAACTCCTAAGCTTCAGACTAAAAACAATCCAGCGTAAAATAATACACAGAGATGTGTTGGTGTGGATGTGATGTTTAAAGTACCGGTGAGACAATAAAATACATCAGGTTGGAGTAACAGATTATTGCATTTAAAGGCTCTGGAAAGTTATCACAATACAACCCTGTTTACCAGCATGCACGCGTTGACCGTGCCTGTGTCTGCGGACCCCCAAAATAAGTATGAATGGAATCGCATGTGTGTCTGCGAGACCGCAGCTGTCCGTAGATGCAGACTGTGGAAAGCATGAATTGGCCTGTACCCATCCAAACCAGTGACCCAACATTCACTTCACCTGGTGTTGAAATTAATTTGCGTGCCTATTCTACACATTTTTATACAGCTCTTCCTCTTTCCAAGAGGTATTAACTGAATACATTGCTGCAGGTTCCTACACATAACTTCTCAATTTTGACAATATGAATATATCATGTCCATTTCCTTCCATTGAGACATATGAATATTTCTGCAATTTTTTGTCATTGAAAGGTAAAACACTTTTATATAACTTTGTGGGTTCTGATAGTCCTGAAAAGCTGACATTGTGGAAACACCCTGTTTGACTTTAGAAAACGCTGTCACACAGACACACTTATCAGCGCACCAGGTGACACAGTTCAGCCCAGTTCAGCCAATTATGTACTTGGATGAGCTAAATAAAGTGTCCTATTCTGAATGAGCCGTCAACTAAACATGTAGCTGCTTAACCTATAATACAAATTGGACTATACCTGCAGTTAAAAATAACACATTACTTGGAAACAATTTAATTACAAAATCATCTCACTCACAAGAATGTAAACAGGGTGGTTAAGTCAATATTGTAAGTAACAGCAATTGAGGATGAGAACAATAAATCCAAACGTAGTAAGTAAAGTAAATACGAGGAAAACTTCACCCTGTGAACAGTTAAGTTAGTTATAAATAACTAACTCTTAATCCAGAATCAAAGAGAAAAAAAAATAAAAGGAGTTCTAAGCCATCAGAGCAGTTGTACTTCAGTTTGTCACTTTTATCTGCCAGACTGCACACGTCAGCGTACATGACACATAATGTAACACTGCTAACATCCATCCATCATACATGTATTTTCATAATGTAACACTGCCTACAACGATTTGATGATTGTGAAAAGTTTAAAATGCTCATTTACACACGTTGGAAAACTGTGGACTATACTATCTGTACAATGTGAAGAGCTAAAAGTGCATAAGTGCATATCTGCCTTAAAGTGCTTATTATGTGGAGAGCTAAATTTCTATATCAAGCAACACAACAGGCAGCTACATACAGACATTTGGTTCGTTGGTTGTTTCTGTTTAATTGCCCTGCAGGGCTCAAATACCAGGCTGAGGAGTGTTTATGTGAAATGCCTTGCCATTATTCTTAGCGCATCTCTTTGCTCATATGCACCTGATGTCCCCATCACAGCAGCCTCTCTACAGTGCATTAGAGTGACGGACCTTATCAACATACTTTCAACCCTGTAGGAACCTGTACCTTAGCCAGCTCATGAGTTGCTGACCTCTGCAAAACTGAACTCAATCTCATTATGCCTAACTTAGGCCATGCCTAGAAAGCTCTAAAAGAGCGATATTTGGCAGACTATACCTGCACTTCCATTCTCAGAAACAATTTGCCATGTATAAAGACTTGCTGATTAAGCTGTCTGAGAATAGTCTGAAGGGCTACTATCAGGTCATTTTCGTTAATGTAAGCTAACCGATACAATTAACAAGGATCAAACGGACCGGGCCACAAATACCCAAAGCTGCAATCACTAAGTGACTTGAGTCACTATTCATTGCAAATAGTGACTCAAGAATATTTGGCCGAGTGTCCGAGCACAAATAACTATTTCAGCTACTGAATAAAAATGTGGGAGAACTTCTTTGGTGCACCGTCCACATGATGATAATCATCTAATTGAGAAAGTGAGTACACAAAAGTTAAGGACAGAGCAAAGATGCCACAAGGTGCAAACAGAGAACAGGCTTCCCGTTACACATATAATTGGAGCATTACTGCTACAATACACACACACAAATATGTACATCCCCAGCAGGGGGTGGGTTGTTAGTCTTTATACCCCACACCCCCCACCTACAGAAGCTTGTTGCTCTGACAACTTCAGCCCCAAGCTAATGACCTCCCCTGGAGCTTTAGTTTGTGTGAGTGTCTGTGTGTGTGAGTGTGTGTGGACAATAGGAAGAGATGCATCTCCCTCACAATGAAAGAACAGTAGCTTCACATGGACATAAAATGAAAGAGGAGCCAAGAAAAAAGGGTGGGGGCTGTAGCACAAGGAAAAAGAGATGCCATAATTGTAAATTGAGAGTGAGGAAGGCAGAAAGAAAAGGAGAGAACTTAGGGTATAAAACTGGAGAAAAACATAAGAGGGGGAGAGGGATAACATGAGAGGAAAAGAAAGTAATGGGAGGGAGTGTGAGAGAGGCAGAGAAGCATCCCCACTCCACAGTGAAGCAGCCAGGCCAATCCACCTCCAATTTCCTATGGTCTGACTGGTCAATAGCTGTGGTAATTACTGGTAAACGCTCTGAGCCCTGCAAAACTCCTGTGGGGGAATGCGTGTTTGTGTGCATGAGAGAGAATTTTCCCTCCTCATCCATGTGTCTACATATTTAACCACGTGAGCGTGTTTTCCTTATTGTGTGTCTTTATGTACTCATGCATCAACATGTTTGACTTTGTTTGTGTGTACATTACTGTGTATGTGTTCATTTGTCCTCTGGTGTTTGTATTTATCACATGTGGCTGTTCATAAAGTGCCCTTGCTTTTATGTATGTGTGTGTACATTACAATAGGTCAGTGTCCTTGTTGTTCTGTATTTCATGTTTGCACACACGCGTTACTGACTCACTGCTTCTAGAAAGGGGGAGCTCTGCTGTCTCTCCTCTCACGGCCTCACCATGATCGATTCCTTTGCCCTCCCCAGCCCTGCCCCTCTAATGTAATAAAGCAGGCCGCTCCCCTAGACAGCACAAATCAATCTACAGAGCCATTCATCCTGCCTCTGGGCTCAGCCGGCCGGCCCTAACTGGGGAAATGGAGACAGAGCCCCATCGATCACGAATAAACGCATGCGCATACACACACAAGGATACAGTAAAAAAACTGAACTGACTGAACGCACGTATGCATTTGTGCACACACAAGGGCACGTCAACAGGAACACACACCAAATACATCAAAACCTTGCCACGAGAGAGAGAGAAAAACAGAGAGAGAGACAAACAGGCAGACGCAGGAATAGACAGATAACCATCCATACCTGTTTGTGCATTTCGATGTTGAGGCCATAAGACATCTCGTAGTACTGAGGAAGACAGGAAGTCAGATGGTTAGATATGTGTGAGGAAGTCTGACACAAAAACCTCAAATAACTTTAAATGGTGTGCAACCTTACAGAGAGGATTTTGTTGGGAAAAGCGTCACCCCTGCTTGCTTTAACAGAGGAATCAAACTACTTTTATAAGCCGCAGAAACCAGTGTTTTTTCCTCACTCAAATGCTTTTGACCAGTGCAGGAGTGCACCATGATAGAGGCAAAATAGATGTTAACGTTCGCAACTTTGCATTTGACTGCAGGCAACTGTGAGTGTATGTTTGTAATGATTTATCTGTATATCACATTATGTTGTATATATTCTCTAAGCCACAAATACACTTGAGTGATTTTTGATTTGATTTTAGTATATTTAAGGATTCAGGATTGAGGATTTGTTTTACTTTAGAAGAAAAAAAAAAGTTAAATGCAGAATTTCATCAACTCAGTGAAATGTTGAACTGCCAAAATACGAGAACACAGACTAATCAAAATGAAAAATCTATCTGATCACAAACTGTAAAACTCTAATCTCCACATGGGCATAATAAAAACAGATGTTGCTTCCATCTTGATTTAGTTATTTTTCCTAACATGCATCCTTCTTTGGTTCAGGTAATGTAGTATTAACTTAATACTCAAAGAAGGTTTTTCACTCCTCAGTCTTTGAAAAGATGAAAGATCACAGTCAGCTTCAGAGCACATGGAGCCTATAAGGACGAATCATCTTCCTCAAGGACACTTGAGCAGGGTAGAAGTCTAACTATGTGATGTGTGATGTTGGAGGGCAAAAACTGTGACACGTGGATCTCACCATGACATAGTGTCTCTGCATCTCAGTCTTTTCACTGGCCAGCTTCTCACACTCCAGCTTTAGACTGAAAAACACAACAAGTCACAATTTATTTTCACAGAAACTTCTCAAATAGAGCAGACTACATCATATTCAGCCCATGTTTATCAGTGTCAATCACCACCTCAGTTTCCCACAGACTGAGACATTATATATATACCCTTACCCTTTATGGGTGGTTACTTTGCTGTTGTGACCCTGGTTTTACAGTACACACAAGTTTCATTGCTGATCAGTGTCTATCAGCTAGTGTTTTGACTATTAACAGATGTTAATGCAGCTCTTTTTGCCTAAAAATCATAAACAATCCAAGAATAAAGAGCAAGAATGTTGAACAAAAAATTTGCTGATCCTCTAGCCGTTTTCCTACACTAGATAATGAATGTTGGTAAAGCATACAAGTTGGTAGAGGATTGCATTCCCCTCTAATCCCCCTTTTCCCTTTATTCGCTGATTAAAGCACCCACAAATGCAAAGACAAACCTAAACAGTGCTAGGCACAGGACTTGTTTTCAAGAAAATGAGAGTGAAATGGAGAAGATGATTATTCCTGTTGAATTAGTCTGTAGGGTGTTTGTTTGATTTAATTCTTCTCGTTTATATGTATGGGAGTCAAAATGTGAATTAGAGAGAAAAAAGTGTGTAGTTAGTAGATAAGTGGTTTTCACCTGTCGCATTATGGCAACGGGTATGACTGTGGTTAGGGTGAGGTTTAGTGTGAAAGGGTGAATGACAATGAGAAAATTGGCCGTCATGCAGCCCATATAGAGACAGAACAGCTTTCCATCATGTGAATGTGTTTGTTATATCCACCTGTGGTACTGCGCCTGAAGAAACTGGAACTCCTCCTTGATGCGGTCCAGTGACTCTGGGATGGTGAACTTGAAGGGCTGGCCTGGAGCCTGGTGGGGCGCCTGAGACACACACACACACACACACACACACACAGGATTATCAACACCTTAGTGCCTCATTATGCAGCCTACAATATTGATCCTCTCCAGGCTCACATGAAATGTCAACAACTTTTAATTATTAGACATCATTAAACAAACAATATTATCAACCCCACTCTGCTGCTCAGGGCAGGAGACCAATTAACAAGAAGAAAGAGCAGGATATCAACATGTACTTATCCTGAAGGCTGTTAAAACTAACAAGAGGCGCGGGTCAGACAAAGAGGTAACGTTATCTCTCAGGCTGTGTGTGTAAATACGGTAACAGCTAGGTGAACAACACTTTTTTTAAAGGAAAAGTCTTACCGGGTGTCGCCCCTGGGGGAACATTGTTATATCCGAGAGGATGCGCCCGTTTCCTTCTCAAGGGATCAAACGAGGGGTGCAGTGAGGCTACGAGGTGCTCCAGATCACGGAGAGGTACCCATCCGCCGTCGTTACGAGGACCAAGCGTCGTTAATCTCAAACAAAACCGAGACCTCCCCGCCGCTCCGTCCGAGTTCACCGACCGCTTAATGTGAATCCCTGCTCCCCTGCTGTCTGTCGCTTTTCTTTCGGTGGCTGTCTCTCCTCCGCTCCAGCGGCAGTGCAGCCGTAAATCAACCGGAAAAACACGGGAAACGGCTCATTAGCTGGAGGCAGCTAGGAGTGGGGGAGGAGGAGGGTATGAACCAGGTGAGAAATGAGACGGCTGGAGCCACCTCAATCACTCACAGCGTTTGTTTTGTGTAGGATCCGACGTATTCCGAGTGGAGAGACGAGCAAACAAATAAACAAGACAAAAAGCAGCGCGGCAGACCCCTCGACAGACAGCCGTCTCTCGGTCACAGCATCAGAAACAAATCCACACAAGTTAATTGCAGTGAAGAGTTCCCACTTGACTCGCCGCGGTCGCTAGTTGGCGGTTGAATAGTCAGCAAAAACAGAAATATTTACTTCCCCAAATGAGTTTGGATGCAAACCTGCGTCCAAAAAAAGGTTTCACCACAAAAGAGGAACGATGTTGTTAGTTTTGATAACAACAACTCCCACCGCGGCGGCAACAGTCCACCGTGTAGCTCTGCTTTACCTCAATGGCAACTTTCTCACGCGGTTTCACGCTCCCAGCTAACCGAAACTGGAGGCCGGCCCACAAAGCGGCTGTGGACCAATCAGAGCCGCCGCTCCACGTGGGGATAATGATGTAGATTATACACATGACCAATAGCTGTCCTGGAAAGTGCCCCGAGTCTGTTGACCTGGTTGAGCTACGCACATTCTGACCAATCAGAGCGCAGCACGCGGTTGCCATTCCGGAGGCGCGCAGGGCGGGCAGTGCGGTGTGTGAAGGCAAGTCTCACCTGTCAATCAAAGTAACGTGGGTTCAGCTGAAGCAGGGTCGAAGATGCGCGTAAACACACACACACACACACACACACACACACACACGCACACACACAGCGACACAAATACTGGCTTTCTTGGTAGCTGCTGTGAACCTTCCTAACAAGTGTCATGGCAAATCAACTCAAATCTCTCTTCCTCTCCTATCTGTCCATGTAATAGTATACAGTGTGTGCATTTATTTAGTAGTGCTTGGACTCACTTATGTGTAACACTTCTCTTAAAGAAAGAAATCTAATTACGCTGCCCTGATCTGTTGCTCACTATATTTTCAAACACGAACTGTTGAGCTGCAGGCAGTTTATTGCTGTTTTTATCTACATCCTGCCTATGGGGTGAGCCACAGAGACAGCTCAGCTTCCCTCATGTTTCCATTATCACTGACATAATAGTCTGGGGACGGACCCAAAAACCAAACTTAAAGGAATTTTGTGAGTGCCTGGCACAAGTTATATGTTACTTCAAAATGTATATTGGTTTAGTGTGAAAACCACCTCCACACAAAGTGAAAGAAACCTGCCAGGGGAAACCCTGATTTGTAGTAATAAAGTTTGGAGGGTGGTGTGTCATTACCTACACACAGACCAACTTCTTCAGCTGGGAACATTTAACAGTGGAAAATAACTTAATACATTTACTGTACTCAGGTACTTTAAAACCTTATTTAAAAGGTTCTTACTTACAATTTTGAGCATTTATATAAGTTATGCTCATATTTAAATACACTTCAGAGGCAAATATTGTACTTTTAATATTTATTAGGTTACAATTTTACATACAAACTGTATCATGTAATATAAACTACACATAACAGTATTATGTGTAGTATCTACTAACATGAATGACATGTTAGTAGAATATAAACCCAGTAGAGCTCTGAGATCTACTGACTCAGGTCAGATAGTGGAGCCCAGAGTTCAGACTAAACATGGTGAAGCAGCTTTTAGCTGTTATGCTGCACACAACTGGAACAAACTACCGGCAGAACTGAAATCAGCCCCAACTGTGAATATTTTTAAATCCAGGTTAAAAACACTTCTTTTCTCCTGTGCTTATGATTGAGCTCTTTCAAAGCACTTTAAATTTTAATCTTTCATTTGCACTCTATGTCCTTTTAAGGATTTTAAAGCAAATCATTATTTTATGCTGCAATCTTATTTTTAATGCTCTATTATAGTATTTTATTTCTCTCTCTTTCTATGTTTCTGTACTTTGTCTTTATTATTAGTGTGTGTGTGTGTGTGTGTGTGTGTGTGGGGGGGGGGGGGGGGGGGCTTTATTTAAGTCATATTGTGAATGCAGGATTTGGGTTTTTTTTTACACACTAGTTCATTTAGTTGATATGTTATATGTTAAAGTAGGCTATTTACTATATTTAAAGTTACTACTTCTCTTTTGATCTACATTTTTATTAATTACAGTTATTATAAAAAATAATTATTTTCTCTCTGACTGTAATAGAAAGATGCATGTGAGCGATGAGCGACGCAATTTTTCTGCTTTAACTTTCAACTTTTAACTTTTAACAATAAAGCAGATATTTTGACAAAAAGCTAAAGCTTGTAAGATCATGACTTAGAAGCAAAGGAGAACATTTCCACCCTTCACCATTTGCAGTGTAGACTGGACGAATTCTGATCCCCTAAACACTACTGAGTGAGAATATTTTGTCTCTATCTGCCATATAAAATAGGTGAAACCCCAAATAGTCCCTAAAACCAAGACCAATTTGTTTTACACATAACAATGATTGCTCATTTTATTTCACTTTAACTAATGAGCATGTGTAGGTCACAGCTACATCCAGAATAATTATAACCTGCTCCACCTGGCCTTGTATTCATATATTTGTGTTAAACTACAATGAACTGACAAACCTGAGCAGCCAATTAACTGATGAAAAATTGGGTGACTGACACACGGACAAACAGCAGATGTGATAAAGTGACCACATTTTGATTGCTGAGGTGGCTCAAAGTGGGTCGTAAACCAAGCTCACCCTTTGCTGTGTTCCACTTATCCCGTCTATGTGCCAGTCACACATGGAAAGCCCTTCAGCCCCACACTGACTTGTGATTGGCTTAGAGAGCTCAACCCCTGACCCTCTGACCTCTGACCTCTGCAGCGGCTGATCCAGTCCATATGAGAGACTCCTGACTGTGACCAGTCATGACCTTTTTTTCCTAGCTCTCACTCACACACACTCACACTCACTCACACTCACACATATATACATGCAGGTGCTATTCAGTGGGTGGTATTGTTAGTGACAGTGATGTGCATGTGCAACTACACATTAGTGTGTGTGTATATGTGCGTCTTTGATCCCATTTTTTCATGCTTGGTGTTCATTAACACTTGTCTTGACCTTCCTCCTCTGTCACCCCTTTCTGCCTGAGCTGAACCGGTCAGATTGGTTTGTAATATAAGCCAATCACAACATTTAGTGATTTGCTTTATTTGCAGCCTAAATCGGTCAGAAAGAGCAATCCTGTTCTGTGTTGTGTTGTCTGGAGCATTGTGGTCCATGACGTCTGTCTACGTAGCTGAATCTACACTTTCCCCAATAAGTTACAAATGATAACAGGCACACTAATGTAATTTGTTCACTATTTGTGTGTCAGTCACTTTTTGTATTTAAAAAAATGTTTACATGATGCTCAACTGGACACACAGAATACAGTTTTTCAGAAAATATAGTTTATTCTAACCTACAAATTTACAGGTAAGGTAAGAATTTTTAACAGAAATAACTTTCTCAAATGAATAAACAAAAAAATAGCCTGCAGGCTATGATAAAGACATTTGTTAGAAGGTAGGGTGATTATTTCAACTATCTCTCTTATTTGGTACATCGTTGACTCAAGAAATATATAAAATACACACAGACTTTAATTGCCAAATATAAAATGCTCACCATAAACCTCATGTCATGGACAAAACTGTGTCGCTCGTAATCATCATTTTCACTTCACAGGTGAACAATAACTGTTACACACTGCACCTAAACTGAAGTATTTGGTTGATGCTGCAGATGAAGATAGGCTGTCTAAACATACCTTCACCAGAGTTTCTTGTCACAGCAGATACACTTACAGTATGACTCAAACTAAAGGACATTACACACAAAATGATACAAAACTAGCTGTGATGGAGGTTATCCTAAAGCATCTGCTGCCAAACATTTTGATTGTGGTAGACACATTACTGGCCAATATTCAATATTAAAGGATTTATATCAGGAGCAAAATAAATGTGATAAGGACATCTCGACTTTTGACAACAAGATTACAACACGGTAGCGAATGTTCTTGTTTTGCTTATGTAACGGAAATAGACATTCAGTCTTATGTAGTTTTATCATCATTCTTATCTTTGACTCCATCAGTGCAAGATTAAACTATGGAAAGGCTGATTTAACATTTCAAGAGATATTTTAATTCAAGTACTAAGCTGTTTCCTTCCAATGAGCTGAGCATGCTGTTCTCAGTTTTGGTTCACCTCACTGCAGAAACATTGTACTTAAAAATATGTGTATATATACAGTGGAGTCAAGAAGTCTTATTCAAGTGAATGGGGAAGTGTCAGTCTCAGACTTTTGTACCCCATTTGGAGTTGTAGTGAAAGCTGTAGTTTTAAATTGAGCCCATAATGATAATAATGATAATGGTAATATTGTAGTATATTACATACAAGATTCAGCAAAGTCACCAGCTGAATCATAACAGTTGACCTTCAGTCAACTGGACAGAAAAAGAAAAATGCACCTAAATCAGAGTCACAAGATGTTTCTGGTTGCAATGTTATGTAGCTTAGAGCATTGTGAAAGTCAAGCAGGGCTGGCAGCACATTTTGTTAACTCAGACATTTGGCCTGCAGCCTGTGCTGTAAGTACAATACGATTAAGATTATAGGATTAAGACTTCAAGGTTAGAGAATATAGGTTCTTTTAAGGAAAGTGTTTCAGGATGTCTTGGAATATAAAGTGTGTGTGTGTTGATGCTGTGCAGCACACGTCTACACCTGAAGATACTCTGTGCTGCTGAGCATCCTCAGTGATGCTTTCTGCTTTACTGATCAAACGAAGACAGTCACCAGGCAACTAGGTAATTGTGCATGAGCTCACTGGCCTCCTGATTTCCTTAACAAATAGCCCATCCCCTCATTCATTTCAGAAGTCCCTTACTCTCCCTGTGTCATCCAGTCATTTGTTTAGAGTGGAGAAGCACACATAAGCCTCTGCGTTGGATGGGGTACACTGTAAAAAAAAAAAAAAAAAAAATTACAGGAAATGTTCTGTATTATTTTGCAGAATTAGAGGCAATTAACCATGATTTAAGATTACGTGAATAGTATGTTTTTAATGGCAATTTATTGTATTTGTACAGATTCAAATGTCATTTTACATAAAATGCAAGGTAATATCTCTAATCTCTTTAAATAATCCTCTCCAACTTGCCAAGATGTCATAAATATATAAATTATAATCAACAAAACATTTCACCCACAATAATCGTCCCCCTTCCTCCTTTCATACTTAATTTCAGAGCTGTATTATGTATCAACGGCTCTGCTTAATTTAACCCATTGCATCACTGATGATGTCATCAAGAGCATAAAAGCAGGAAGTGATTGTATGACACATCTTGAAACTTGAAGGAATGGTTCGTATTTTAACAATTCTTGACTAATTTGACTCAAATTATTCTACTTGAGAACTGATAAAACACCCAAAGTAAAAAATGACTGACAACTGAATTTCGAGGTTTGTAAGTTTGCCTCCCGAAACTAATTATGCCTTCAGAATTTGTTCGGAAAGATTTTGCATTACTATTTCTAGTTACTTGAAGTTTGCCCTGTACCAGCTGAAAAACTGATGCTGAAAAACTAATCCATGCATTTGTTACTTCTAGGCTGGATTATTGCAATTCATTACTATCAGGCTGTCCGAATAAATCTCTAAAGACTCTCCAACTGGTCCAGAATGCAGCTGCACGCGTTCTGACAAAAACTAGAAAGAGAGATCACATTACTTCTATTTTAGCTTCACTGCATTGGCTTCCCGTAAAATCAAGAATAGAATTTAAAATCCTTCTCCTTACTTTTAAAGCCCTTAATGGTCAGGCTCCATCATATCTTAAAGAGCTTATAGTACCTTATGTACCTACTAGAACACTGCGCTCCCAGAACGCAGGCCTACTTGTGGTACCTAGTATCTCTAAAAGTAGAATGGGAAGCAGAGCCTTCAGTTATCAGGCTCCTCTCCTGTGGAACCATCTCCCAGATTCGGTCCGGAGGGCAGACACCCTCTCTACTTTTAAGAGTAGGCTTAAAACTTTCCTTTTTGATAAAGCTTATAGTTAGCCAGCTCCTAGTCTATGCTGCTATAGGCTTAGACTGCCGTGGGACTCCTACCTCCATGATGCACTGAGCTCCTCTCTCCTCCTCTCTCTCTCTATCCATCCATCTATATCCATTAACATTCATGTACTATTAATGCATTCAATAACCTAAACTTCTTCCCCGGAGTTGTCTGTGCTTTCTCTTCTCACAGGCAATCTGGGCCTGTAGACGTCCGGATGAAAGATTCCAGTCCTGGACCTACTAGCTTCAATGTTTATTTTCTATGTGCTTCTCTCTCTCTCTCCTATTCTTGCTCTCTCTCCTCTCTACCCCAACCAGTCGAGGCAGATGGCCGCCCACTTTGAGCCTGGTTCTGCCTGAGGTTTCTTCCTGTTAAAAGGGAGTTTTTTCTTGCCATTGTTGCTAAGTGCTTGCTCATGTGGGAATGTTGGGTCTCTTTAAAATTAAAACCTGAAGAGTACGGTTTAGAACCTGCTCTATGTGTAAAGTGCCTTGAGATAACTTTGTTGTGATTTGGCGCTATACAAATAAAGATTGATTGATTGATGACTAGTGTCTGTGCCAACCCCGGTTGGACCATGGATGTATTATGAGATACCAGGATACCAGACCAAAAGATTAAGAGCTCAAAATATTGAATGATTTCCACATTATTTCCTAGTTTTTTCACATAAAAAACTATATTTTGGCAGTAAAACACTTTGGACAATTGTATAAAATATCTGCTGAATACCATAAATAGCCTTTAATGATTGCCTTTAATGTAATTTGTTTTACTATGCTTGTTTTTCCACTATCAAATGAGAATTTTTAACAATAAATATTTGACCATAATTCATTAAAATGACTGTTTAATGCCACAAATGTACAGATCTTTCTGTTTCATGGAAGGCATATTACAGATTAATACATTGTTTCCTTGTTTTGAACATAGTAAAACTTGTATTTTAATATGGAGTCAATGCAGATATAACAGAATTGCAAAATACACTCAATTTAAAGTGATTGTTTAAATATAGCTATTGTTCATGTATTTTGACATACAATGTTTACTTTACATTGTATACATTTTTTAACATTACTATCCTCTAAAATGACTAATAATGTAAATGTTCAGAAATCCAATTTTGTTGAAAGTACTTTTTTTGTATTTATACATTGTGTTTTCTTACTTGGAGAAACCATAACCTTACAGAAAATTACAGACAATTTCATAAAGTAACTACTAAATAGCCTAAATTCACAGTGACTGACCTTAAATGTAGCTATATATGATGTACTGCTTTTTATTCCACTGTCCAATAGTTCTCTAAAATGGCTGATTAATACTGTAAATGTACAGATATATGTCTTTAATTGTATGTACATATTGTGTTGTTATACAACCATTTTTAGTTATTACATATTTAAAAAATAATATTTTAATATGATATTACTGTAGATAAATTGGGTTGTTTCATAAATTAGCTAATAAAAGCCCTTAATTTATAGAGATTAACCTGAAAGGTAACTGTTTTTCATGTATTTTGTCGTAATATGTCATATGTGGTTTAATGCACATACATCAACAACAATATTCTGTAATTTCATTAATTTTGACTTGCTCTGTATTTTTACAGTTTATTACATGTAATTTTGTGTTATAGTTAATTACTGTAATTTGACTGTATACGTCTGGAAACTTTGTTGCCAGACGTACCGTTCTTTTACTTTTTTTTACAGTGTACAAGAACCTGCCATATAAGCCTCATTTGGTTTGCAAATGTCCCATTTCTTTCTGATTTTAGTGGCTAAAACAAATGGCTGAGCTTTGTTTTTAAAGAGGGTGGTGGTGGGGGGGGCGGTTGAGAGAGTGAGAGGAGCCACACGAGGGAAAAGTGGCTATTTTAGCTGTGACCCGGTCATCTCGCCTGTAGAGAAGAGAAGAGGCTCTCCCAGATAATGACTGAACAAGCAGCTTTGTGTGGGACGACAAATGGAGTGATCCCACTCTCGTCCCACTTACCACAAGAAGAGCGTTGGTGTGATGTGTGTGTGTGTGTGTGTGTGTGTGTGTGTGTGTATGTATGTGTGTGTTTGTGTGTGTGTGTGTGTGTGTGTGTGTGTGTGTGTGTGTGTTGTGTGTGTGTGTGTGTGTGTGTGTGTGTGTGTGTGTGTGTGTGTGTGTGTGTGTGTGTGTGTGTGTGTGTGTGTGTGTGTGTGTGTGTGTGTGTGTGTGAGAGCTTATATGCAAACACGTGTGTTGTTGGGTTGTTTGCTATTTGAATGTGTGTGTATGCGCATTTGGTTAGTTTGGTTAGCCTGTGTGTGTGTGTGTGTGTGTGTGTGTGTGTGTGTGTGTGTGTGTGTGTGTGTGTGTGTGTGTGTGTGTGTGTTTGTGTGTGTGTGTGTGTTTGTGTGTGTGTGTGTGTGTGTGTGTGCGCGTGTGTGTGTGTGTGTGTGTGTGTGTGTGTGTGTGTGTGTGTGTGTGTGTGTGTGTGTGTGTGTGTGTGTGTGTGTGTGTGTGTGTATTAGGATCGGGTGTTAAAGAGTGTATTCATGGTCATGAGGTGGTGTGCGTGTGTCAACAGCAAATGATTTGCGTGAGGGTTCTGGCCGAGCTGTCCCGTGGAGTCCTTTTGTTTTGTTTTGACTCTTCAGTTTTTAATGGACAGCCAAGGACATCATTTGAATGCCACCAACCCCGCCTGTCTGACACTTTCTCTATATTTTGGTTGCGGGAGCTGGGGGCGTTTGGAAGAAATTAAGTCTCTTTGTACCCAATTTGAATTGAAGTTTTACACGAGAAGAGGAGAGGAAAGGATTTAATATGAATTTCACCAGTTGGTATGTGGGTGTTGTCTTCAGGCTGATGTCATTCATGTTGTTATCCGTACATGAAATAACACACTTCACATTTCAATATTTGGCAGCATAAGCTTTCACCTAAAGATCAAAACCAGGAGACAAAGGTGCTAATCTGCAGTGTCAACACCAGTTAGCACTGATGATGCAAACATACTTTATTCCCTTCCCTGCTTCACTTTTCTGTATCCAAACTTCAGTTCTGTTGTGTCCTCGGGTCAAGTTCACCAGTTATGTATTTTTTCATGCTCAAATATAACCCCATTTATTTATAGGAAATCTAATCTTTCTGTTATCGCATAGCTATCTAAGGTATTTGAATATGACGGTACTGCTCATATAGAGCTAACGTTGCTTTTTTGCCACTTGAGCTTATCAAGTCACGCCATTCAAATTTTCTCACAAACGTGTTTGGTGCAAACGTCCACGCTGCTCATGTGCATAACAACTAACCTTTTATGTTCTACCATAAGTGTCACCACCAATCTCATTTTTCCATTTAGACATGACGCACGCATGCCTCATGAGAATGCATGTAGAGTGAAACTTGAGCGGCTGTGAACTTACTGCAAGCTTGTTAGATTTAACTGTATTTCCGATAGATATGAACCATTTCCATCACATCCCGCTACTAAAGCACACTGTCACACATCCACAGAGTTTCATTGTGAGTGTACAGATGACATTATCTACACAATCTCTGGTTTCAAGCCTTTAAACAGAGATGTTTTTATCACTGAGCAGAACTGAATCTTCGCAGATGATAGAGATAACATAGTATGTGAACATGGTTTAAGGTGTGACTTTCACTCATCACTCTAGGGCCATCAGTTTTTTCATGCAAACACTGTATACATTTTTATGGGTACCTTGTCAAAATGGAAAAAACAACCTGTTTTTATGGAAAGCAAATAGGAAATTGTTTTGTTAACTGCAGGAAAGTATTTTAATTGCATATTTCTTCTACTGTATGTCAGAATTCTCAGGAATACACAACCTCTGTTAATGACCACAATTTATTCACAGTGAGGGCTTTTTCCTTATTAATAGCCATGCTTCATCTTATCTCTATAGGACCGGAGTGACCCCGGGCTAATTTACCCTGAAGGGAAAATTCTGTGAAAAGGTCAAGATAAAGTAACAAGGAATGTGCATTTTGATTGTGGGCCAAAGAGCTGATAACGTTCATAGAAAGTGATTCATTGACCAACATAAAATCTTCAATGGTAGTATTTTATCTACAATGACTCAAATGTTGTGAAGTGAGCTCGGACTTTTTGGAAGATTTTCCAGGAAGTAAAAGGAATGTGCTTTCCATCACAAGAATATAATCCATTATAATTGGCTAATTGATTTACAATATATGGGGGATTTTTACTTCATTTGGCCTATAAAGATTGTCCTGTTATCAGTGGAAAAATGATAACCAAGAATCCACTTATTCTATACTTTGAGGGTTTCCCGGATTCAAGCTATGTGAAACAGGTTTTTGGCATTTGTTGAAGCCGCAGCACCAGGCAGCCTATCATGTAAACAGATCAGGGCTTTTATAGGCAGCTTGCCGGCTGTTTAAACAGACGAAAGGAAAAGGGGAGAAGGAGGGAAATTAAAACCTAAATGGAAAACATGTGCGTCTGTGTGTGTGTGTGTGTGTGTGTGTGTGTGTGTGTGTGTACATTTGTGTGTTTTTTTTTTTTTTTTTTTTTTGGGGGGGGGGGGGGGGTTGCAACGAGTCAATGTGGAAGTGACACAGTGTGAGGCTAAAATGCACACTTAAAAAACTTGCAAACACATATATAAACACACACACACAGAGAGCAGACAAGTGTGTGTGCACGCAGACACACACACACACACACATACATAAACCTACGTACCCACAAAACCTCCAGTTTTATCAAGTCCAGCTGTGAGTGGAGTCGTATCAAAGGCAGCATGTGGAGCAGAGCTGCGGTGCTACGGAGAAGATCAGGTCCAGATGGGTTTCAGTCTGTCAGACAGACCTGCTCGCCTCTACTCTGTTTTATCCCGTTTTGTTATGTTATATATTGCTTTAGCCTCCTCTGTTCTGCTTCTGACTGATCTTTTCTCTTCTGCTCTGTCCCCTTTATTTTATTTCATGGCTTTCCAGTTTTAGTGAAGTCAAACAAGAATGACATGTAACAAAAGCGATGAGCCGGGTACAAACCCACAATGTGTGTGTGTGTGTGTGTGTGTATGTGTGTGTGTGTATGTTGTGTATGTTGGCTGGGAGCCACCAGGACGTTCTCTGATCACAAAGACAACAAGCCAGACCAGGACTAGATATTGGCGGCAGAGAATAAAGAGAGCAGAACTGTGTGGATCATGTGGGTGTTTTTTTAAGAGGTTTCGGCGGTCACTCTGTGTGTCCTAACATGTGTAGCTGCAGTCGGAGCCATGATCTACAGCAGATGGTTGAGCAAAAGGCCGACTAATCAAGACACACACGTTCAAAGAGTTGTGTGGGCAGAGCATGGCTTATGTTATATATCACACCGGATAAAGCATAACAAATCACTTTAAATGCTGAAAAATTATCCAAATGAAGACATCATGACATCACTGTAGACATTATACAGAGATTAGCACAAACCACATTCTTACTGCTTGATTCTGAAGAAAGGAGAGACTCAGAGTTATCATTAGCATGAAAATCTGTATGAATGCATGTCATGTTTGCTAACAGTTAAAAATATAAATATACCTTCATTTGTAATGGTGACATAATTGTGCTGCCGTAACAAAACAGTGAATCAGGGGATTTTCTGAGTTGAAGCATGATTTGTCTCAAGATTATGATTTGAAATAGAATCGTGTTCGTGGTGCAAACTCGGAACACTTGTGAAGGAGGCTTCTTGTCCTTCATTATGTTCTCTCTGCAAATAAAAAGGGTGACTGAATAAAATTATGTATGGTATGTTTGCTTTTGGATACTGACTGACGTGCTACTTTATGTCCTCTCATCACCTCAAATGTGGCACGGCTGATGTTGAGACCAAAAACAGCTCAGCTTATGTATATGTATAAAGCATAATACTTTGTCATGCCTGTACCAGACTACACAGTGTCAGCCTGATAATGGCTGAACCAGTGAGGTGAGGTGTCAGGAAAGAAAATGAGCATTGAGCGCAACCATTGCAGTGAAAGACAACCAAAGCAGCATCTGAGATAACTCATCACATCCTGAGAGAAAGACTCATAATGCTGTGAAGTCATGTCAGAATGTTTTTGCTTTTTCTCACCTTGTTGTAACAGTGGTATCCACTCTAATCACTGGCATATGTTAAGCATGTCCTGAAAGATGAAAAGCTATGATTGGTCCATAATCTAGTCTGGCGTATCAAATCACAGAAAAATTGTATCACTCTAAAGTAATCTCTCTTCACCAAACATGTTTTATTAATGCAGACATTTCCAAATAACTCATCTTTTGGGTTTGGACAACTAAAATGCAGCCAAAGTATCCTCTTGTGTAGCTCAGTATTAAGGCTGTTAAGGCTTTGAATCACACTGGAACAAAATTATAATTTGTACATTCATTGTTGTGTTAAGTGCTTGAAATCCACCAAGTGCCCCACATTGTGCAAGATCTCTAGAATAAAAGCAGAGGCTTTCCTTTTGTCTTGAAATGTTCTCTCGCTGCTTTGTAGGGTCTATGATCACTTAATGTAATTCCATATAGTATCTCATGATTTTATAGCAGCTATAGGAATGTTCAAAGTCTTAAGCAGAAAAAGAGAGTCAAACTTTATACCACTGGGGTATTTTGATGTGTCTTTTTGATCTGTATGTTTGATGTGTCTATTCTTTTTGAAGCACTCTCCTCTAGTTTTCCTCCACATTTTAACAAGGATAAAACAGAAAGCAGAATTTTAGCTGCCACGTCGCTCAGCCACGAAAACACAAAGTCTTTTATGTCGAGTGTGGAATGAAAGATGAAGTTGGTCTACTTCTGCAGCCTCTTTTGAGACAATATTGCCTGTTTAAATGCATTCTCTTTGTGGTTTTGTGTGCGTTTGTATGTCTGCATGGCCACATGCATGCACATGCACTTTATACATATAAACATTATGTTTTATTATCTCAGTTGCTTTTGAGTGTGTCCTCTGTATATTTGCGTGTATGATTTGTTTGACTGTTTGGCTGCATGCTTGTGTTTAAGAAAGGATGTGTCAGGAGTTTATTCATGATCATCAGGTGTCAGTGTTTTCTTACTGAGCCCTATCAGACAATTATTTTTGGATGTGAGCTATTCATGGCTGGCCCTTTGTGTAAAAAAGGAACAAAGATGCCCCTCTAGATACACCAACACCCAGTTTGTTTAACAGCCATGCAAACAGGCTTTGGGGAAATACCCACCACGAGTGATAATCAAAGGCTTGTTATGGTCATGGGAATGCAAATAGTAGTGTGCATGTGTGTGTGGTGTATCATTATGTGTGTGTGTGTGTGTGTGTGTGTGTGTGTGTGTGTGTGTGTGTGTGTGTGTGTGTGTGTGTGTGTGTGTGTGTGTGTGTGTGTGTGTGTGTGTGTGTGTGTTTGTGTCACACTTCTATTCATTCTGTCTATTCCATTCATTTCTATGATTTCTATAATTGATTCATTCTATAAAATACTTCAACATTAAAGTTTGCTGTTTCAGTCATTTGCACATATTTTTTTGACAATGATCTGTGTATTAAAAGAAATGCAAATAGAAAAGCATGCATGTGTGCGTGTGTGTTGGCTTCCCTCTGCTTTTGTGCTAATCCAAGAGACAGGCTTAGACACTCTTGCGACCCTTTAAGCAAGCACTAATACCGTTAAACCACCACTGAGCTCTTACACACATTGAGAGAGCAGATAAAGATATAGAAGTAGCTTCAGTGTGTGCACCCACCCACACACACACACACATACAAACACACGCATGAGCACATAATAAATATACTCACATATTATATTGTATAAACCTCTAATAAGCCCTTTTCAACTTAAGCAAGAGGTTGTGGTGGTGGTTTTGAACATGTGTACTTAAAGGACTTCTATACATCAAAAGGCCAATCAAGTGGTGCAGTAAGAACAAAGAAGGATTTAAGCCCTTATGACACAGGCATCACCTAAGTGTCTCTGAGCAAAACACGGCACCCTGACAGGTTACATAGCTGCTGTTGATCCAGATTCAAACATAATGCAAAAAAACCCCTAACATCACTACTGATGAATAACTATATAACTTGTTCATGTTAAAAATGTCAACTCAAACAGCATTTTCTTTGCTTAAAAATAAAGTATTCATTGCAGTGGTTCTATGCCAAGTGAGCACTATAATCGTCTCATCCCAACCAAAATCCACATCCAATATTGACAGAATTATAGGACCAGTGTGCAAGACTTAGGGGGATCAATTGGCAGAAATGGAATATAATATTCATAAGTATGTTTTAATTAGAGTATAATCCCATGAAAATAAGGATTGTTTTTTTGTTGTTACCTTCCAACGAGCCTTTTACACGTACAGAAAGAGTGTAGGTACTTCCACGAAGGTTGCCATGTTGCTACAGTAGCCCAGAACGGACAAACCAAGCATTGGCTCTAGAGAGGGCCTTTCACTAGTTTCACATCCATTGTGGGTTCTCCTACACAATTGGAAATGGAGGATGAAGGGAGGGGTATTCAGCTGGTTGCAATCTCCAACCTAACCGCTAGATGCAACTAAATTTTACACACTGGTCCTTTAAAAGTGACTTCTTTGTCCTGCCCTTATTCTTTTTTCTCTATGTTGTCTCTGAAACTCAACAGGATGATATTTAACTTCAAATTCAATTCTTTAGTATAAAAAAGCTTAGATTCTTATGTTTTTGTTGTAAAAGTGCGTGCATGCATATATTGTTCATATGTAGGTGCAGATTTATGAGTCTTTGTTTATATTGATGAAACACTGAAAGGCTGAAGGAAAGGGAAAGGATTGTAGTGACAACATAGAGATGAATGAGAGATGGAGGGTGTGAGAGAGGAGAAAACATACGAGTTCTCGAAAGAGACTGATATAACCCAGATGGACACTCACATATCTAACTGAGGAAGCTGTTATAAGGCTTAGTGAAGGCCAGACAATAGACACCCAGACAGCAATACTCACTGCAGCAGCAACTGGAGACAGCACATAAAAAAAACTCTGGCCTATAACAATTAAAAACAATAAATCAATTTCCTGACCTAAAATCCATAAATATGTTACGTCCCCAAAATGAATCCAGGGGATGAATGGAGTAAAATATAAAAAAATAAACAGGGAACAAAGAAACAAGGAAGAACATTAACAAAATCAAGAGTATATAGACAATGTAAATAAAATGTACAAAGGATCACTAAACAATAACTGAAATCTACTTTCTATAAAAGAAGCAAGATGAACTACTTAAACAAACAAAGATGTTAACCATTGAATTAAACAAAGGCTGGACACAACACTATAAAATACCCTCCCTCAAACAGGGAGTTAGGTTTACCGACCCTTAGTACACCACAAGTCGAGTATTGAAAAGGTTTTACAATCAACACACAGCGCACAAGCTGCACTGATCCACTGGCACAGTCTGCTCATCTCTCTGGGACACCCGGTCCTAATAAACAATAGGGCACAGGTGTGCTCAGTCAATCACACAACAGTAAGGAGGGGGAGGGTGGTACCTGGGAAGAGACACAGGTGCGAACAAAAAAAACCCGCACACACACTACAGCCGTAACACCAAGTATACAAATCAACAGTCAGACTGCAACTAAAGGTATCACAAACATACTCATTATTCATGCAGACATACTCAGACATACAGACAGACACAAAGGGATACACACTGTTCAGTCATTATCTACTCATCACTATTTCTATTATTATTATTATTATTATTATTATTATTATTATTATTATTATTATTATTATTATTATTATTATTATTATTATTATTATCATCATTAAAAAACAGAGCTAACATTAATTTGTAGGAGGTTTCTGCTTGCTAATGTGAAGTGCATTCATGACATGGGCATTTTTAGTGAAAAAATACCGCCTCTTTCCGAAATTCACCTCATTACATAAACATGATGAAAACTTTGTTTTAATGTCAAAAGAAGTGCCGAGGGAGATAAAGAGAGAAACAGTAAGTGATTAGACAGCTTGTCTACCTGTCTTCATTAGTATTAAAGTGGCTACAATAGATATAGACATTTTTATATTAACAATGTGTCAAATGACACGCGAGCCGAGTCAAGGCGAGTCGTGCTGGAACTGTGTAGTGGAAAAGCGCCATATCACAGCTTTCATAGTGATGTTTTTGGCAGAAAAAGCCGTATACTACTTCTTCAGCATCAAACGGCAAGCAGAAATAGTTAGCAACTAGCTGGTGAACATAGTGGAGCATTTAGCAGCAAATGACCCAGATATGTCCAGATACCAAAAACAGAGCTTAGAGACTGAATATTTGTCTTACATGCATCAGGTGGACAGAAACAATGATATTATGTAAATAACGAGCTGTTGGTTAGTACACAAGTAAGAAGCAATAAGTCAACTAAAAATGTGATATGTAATGTTGTGTTCACTGCAAAACTGTAAATTTAGTTTTAAGACAATAATAACACTGTACAACGAGATGAGGCCATATTTAGTAACACCATAATGGTCTCATATAACCAGCTAGTCACTGTTGCAGTTCTTTTCTTGACCTTTTATGAACCCCCGCTAACCGCTTTACAGGCTCGCAACTCAATGCTAATTCTATTAGAACAGCTTAGCATTAAGGCAGTGTGTAAAGTCTAGCCCTGTATCTATTGGGATCCCAGGTGTAAATACAGACTAGTGCTAATGCCAATATTGGCATTAGACCCACAATGGGCTGCACTAAAGGCCATTATAAAACCTGGGTAGCTTTAACAAGGTCATCCATGGAAGGTTGAATCTAGGACAACTGGAGTAGATAAATACTTGAGGATGTTTCGCAAAGGTATTTACCATCTGTGGCTCCAACGCCTGTCTTTAGAGTCGCTGGAGTCACCTGAGACAAAGTGTACAAGACAGTTCTCTTGTGCTTGGGCACTTGTTGGCATGGTGCAGGGTTCTGATAAGGAGGGTCCTAGCTTATGCGCCACTGGGTGGTGATAGTCATAGAGCGAGTATTGATCTATGTGTGTGGGTTTCCTATATACTCCAGTATGGAGGCTCCTGTCCTCTTCAGTGTGGCACAGTCCAAGAAGGCCAAGCTGTAGTTCCTGACGTCCTCTTGTGTGATTTTGATGTTACTGTCCACTGAGTTAATGTGTTCTGTGAAGGCTTGCACTTCCTGAATTTTAATTTTGACCCATGGGTTTGCCACATATCTAAATTAGGGGCTCATTATTGCCCCCCTGAACCTACTGGTGAGTCCATGGCACAGCAATGTTTTTGTCTGTAAACCCCCCCCCCCCCCCCCCCTGTTGCACTGGAAATAGGTTGTGTTCAGACAGAGATCCAGAAGTTCGCAAATGTGGTCTGGACTGAAGTTGGTTCTATTGTTAAGGGTGTGGTCTTGTAGCAGTTTTTTCCTTGCGATTTCCACTGCCTCCATTGTTGGGATGAATTTAAACAATGAGGTTACATCATAGGACACCGAGGTTTCATCTGGATCCAGTTTCAATCCTTGAACCCTTTTAAGCAAGTTAATGGAGTTTTGAATATGACGAGGAGCATTACCAACCAAGGGGGCTAGGGTGGTAGATATGATTTGCAATGGTGGATGTAACTTAATTGATTCTGCTGATAATGGGCTGAGGGGCCTCATTTTTTGTGAATCTTGGGGAGCTCATAGATGCATGAGATGGCTTCTTCTGGGTACAAGCGATAATATTGTTCCCCGATTGATGCTTTTCTCCTTCTTGTATCCACTGGTGGGATCTCACCTCAGTTTTTGTATTAACGTCATTGAGTTGTGTGGAGACTTGGATAGTCTGATGTGTTTAGGACCACTGTGCCTTCATCAGCCAGTGGGATTTTGATGTTTTGGTCCTTGCTCAGTGACGTCACAGCCTTCCTCTACTGGATGCTGAGGTTGGGAGAGAGTGCCTTTGCATTGGAGAGGGCTGCTGATACCTTCAACCTTAGCTGTTCTGCTTCCATTTCCAATACTGGTAAATGTTGTGGTGTGATGGCAAAATCGTTTTGCTAGGACATGTTGCTCTGATTGGGTGAATTCCCTTTCTGGCAGGTTCTTCACCCATCTGTCGTACATTTAATCTGGTGTGGAATTATCGTTGTTTTGCCTCCAGGTAAGGTCTTCCACTAACACACAAGGTAAGCTCATGTGGGCCAATTATAGGGCTTGTAGAAGGTCAGACAGCCAGAAAGGAAGTGAGTGGAGTTAAAAACTGCTAGACAATAAACATAGCATGTAGGTCGAGGGGGTGACAAATAGATGATCAAAGATCAGACTGATTTTTCTTTCCCCCCTCATAAACACACACAGTTTGCTCGTCTCCTTGTAGCGAAAACGGTCTATAGAGACTTCGAGCTGTACATCTTAGAAGCAGAAGACAAACCTTTTATGAATTAGCAGCGTGTCTTTAATGTGGAGTAACAGGAGAGGGTTGAGAGAAAAGACACAAGAGGGAAAGAAAAGAGATTTTCAGCCCTATTTTAACCTTTTTCTGGAGAGGAAAAAGAGGGTTTCTTAAGAGTTTACACATCCCATACACATCCTGGGAGTATTGTAGTTTGTCACATGAAAGTGGTCACTGATCCTTGTAAACAAGGATGTGTAGTGTCACTTTTATAAAAGCTCCCCCTCCTTTCGAAGTTTGTTTTTCTTCGTGTGCTTTCATGTGGATGTTTGAGCTTCACTGTGCAGAATAATGTACGTAAGTGCAGTTTGATAGTAAAAGGCTGCTTTCACATTCATCTGCTGAAGGGGGGGGGGGGGGGGGGGGGTTTCTCTGTCCTCACCTCAAATTTCAGTTTAAATTGTGATCATGATTTGTGACATCAAAACTAGTCTGGAAGTGTGAATGTAGAAACTTGAAGCGTCCGGTGAACAAGGAGACATCTTGTGTCCAGCAGTTCATTTTACTTTGCATCCATATGCAAATTCATAGATTCTGTATTTTTCAATGATAGCAAAGACAAAATGTCCTTTTTAGTTTTACAAGTTGTTTTGTTTTTTAGCGTAAAAAATATATCAGGCACAAATAATTATTCAAAACTCAGTATTTTATATCTTTTTCAAACATGTCTAGACAGGATCTCCTCTTGTCCACATGTCAAAATGTCACTGAACCCCAAATTGCAATGTTTAGTGTCAACCCCAAATACCCTTTAAGACTTAAGGAGGCATGAAGTCATGAAGGGGAAATCTATCAAGTGCTGAGCTGTTTCACATTACATAATCTAATTAACTGGCTGAAATGGTCACATCAAGCTAATAATCTGTGTAGAAGTCCTTGTGTGACCAAGCTTTGAGGAATACACAGAATACAACAGAGACAGTTGGGACACGGCACGTTGAGGAGGACAGAGATTCAGTTGTTCCCTTGAAACCTGAACTTTGCCAGATCATTTTAACATTTATAGTCTTCTAATTAGTAACTTTAAGCTTCATATGATTCATTATTAGCAGCCACCAATATGCAGTGCTCAGTTATAGTTTTAAATCTAATAAACATGCATTCCTTTAGTTGCAACAAATCCTGCATCCTCCTCCTGACCTGATGTTTACCATGCATGTTGTCATTTGAAAGCTACATGGAAACACTATGATGGAAAAAAATAGGATAGGGAAAGCATTTGTGGAAGCGGAAAAGGATGATTATTAATGCCTAACAGGGATTATCCACGCTGTGTTATCAGCGTGACATTACAAGAACACAAAGTTTCTCAGTATGTTGGCTTTACTGATCAGTTACTGATGACTATTATCTGCTGCCATTAATACTGTGAACACCCATTTCCAAGGTCACGGAGGTAGATCAGATGCTAGCACCAACAAACACAGCCATTCTTCTTAGTGGCTGAGGGCAAAGTACTACTGTTAAATGGTGTGTCAAAGCAGTTTGATTCGGCTTTAGGATCATAAGTCAGGTTTTATTTCTGAGGGTCAACAGACAGTGTTTTCTAAGGAAACACAAGGATGTATGAAGTGCCCGAGGTGATCTCTCAGTCCTCCATCAAGTCTTGTGTTGAAGTGTTGCAAAAGAAAATGTAAAGAAAGCAACCATGTACGATCTCTTTTACATTTTAAAATCAAGAATTATTCATGAACTATGGAGTGTCATCAAGTGTATTTGTACAGACCATTGAATCAAACATTCAAAATCCACTTTAATAGTAAAGACCTCATTTCCTGGAATGCAGATGGTCCACTTACAGAAGCATTCATTTTTAAATCCACTAACAGTAAATCAAATGACTGTGTGTAACGTGAAAGGAGTTGTGAGATCAACAGAACAACACATATTAGCTTTTTTAATTCTGATGCCTGTATCTTCCACAACTGTTATAGATATAGATAAAATCATTGGATAATCTGACAATGCTACTGTTAAGGTTTGGTTTAGGGACAAAAGTGACTTGGTTAGGGTAAGATCATGGTGTGGGATACAATTATTATATGGTTAACACATCTCTTTGGGAAGGGAAAGCAAGCTGTGGTCTCCAGTGTTAAACTGTTCAAATGATACTCTCCCATGGGACCATTTAGTCTCTGTAACATTGGTCCAGGATTACTTATTCTTACTTTTTAGTTCTAAAATTTAAAGAGCTGCCTTTTGTACGTGGCCACAGTTACAGTAAAGGTATCACAAACAGTAACGTTTTTATTTTTGGTACATTATTTTTGGGCTTGTGCACAAAAATAGGGGGTCTGTAAGAGGCTGTTATGACCTTTTGTTGCCCATCCATCCACCCTCACCACAGAGGACTTTCACCGTCACACAACCTCCCATCATTACCATGGACACTAGAGATTTTTGTTTCTTAAATGTCAACACAGTCATCATCTCAGCTGACGAAAGGTTACCAGCTGTAAATGGCACGCTGTTTTTTTTAAAACAATACTTGGCTTCCCACTTTTTGTTTGCAATGATGAACCCTCCAGTGTGTCTCTGGCATTAATCAAGGACTAATAAACCTTATTCGAGCACTGTATGTGTGATTGCTTCAGCAAGTGGTGAAAAGTTGTTCCTTTTGAGGGTGAGACATCCTCATATTATGGAAATTTAAAGAACATTAGTTTCAGCTTTGAAGACGGGCTGGTTACAGTTAGGGCTAAGGTAACAGTTAGGGACAGACCTTTGTTGGTCAGAGTTACTGGTTGGGGAATTAATGCAAGCGAACTCAGTCCTTTACGAAGTGTAATAAAATGCATGTATGCTGACCTGAATGATGGCTGCAAATGTGTATGTTATACTTTTGTTTTTTGCAGCCTTATTATCTGTGCCTTGCTGCTGCCTAGTCATTCACTGGAGCAGCAGCTGGAGCAGTACGTGTGTGTGTGTGCGCGCGTGCGTGTGTGTGCGACTATTGAACTTGCGGTAGTTAAAAGGAGATTTTCCGTGTTGAGAACAAAGCAGTACAGTGGCTGCAAGAACGGCAGCAAACACTGCTGACGCATTAAGTGGGGCTCTGTGTGTGTGTGTGTGTGTGTGTGTGTGTGTGTGTGTGTGTGCGTGTGTGTGTGTGTGTGTGTGTGTGTGTGTGTGTGTGTGTGTGTGTGTGTGTGTGTGTGTGTGTGTGTGTGTGTTAAACACTCCTGGGGGAATTAGGGCCTAATGAAAGGCAGACAGACTAAAGTCCCAGGCAGACTGTGGGGTAGCGTGACAATGTGCTAATGACATTTGCTGCCCTTAAAACGCAGATTTTTTTAAAAACTTTATCCTTAACTCGCAAGAACAGATGCACAGCACAGAGGGAGAATAAGAAGCAACTCTTGTTTTATGAAAAACCCAGATGAAACTGTGAGGGGTAAAACCCACAATTCTCTGCCCACAATCTGATAGCTGAAAGCACTTTAGAAGGGTTGGATGGTCGAGTGGTTAGCAATGATGCATGTGACACCAGTGGTACCGAGTTTAAGCCCCACATCAGTGAAATTGCTTTTCCACGACCAAAAAAGCGTTCCTAGTAGAAAGTTGTTGCTCAGACAACCGAATGTCCAAGCATGACAGCGATCATCGTTCTAACACTGACAAATTGTGAGCTTAAAATTATATGGTTCTTCGGAGTACTGAGTATCAACATTTTGACAACCCACCTAGCAAAAATTTTATGTAGTGAAATACATCTTTATAACTTGAGATCTGCTCCCTATTTGCTTAAATTATAGGAAGGCACCCTTTTATTTCGTAAGAGGAACCAAAGCAAATACACATATTCTAGTTTAGCAGATGTTGGCACTTATGTAAGCCACATATCCAAAGTGTGACTGAGAGGAAGGGTTTGATGAGAGGGAACAGATAAGAGGCAGGTTTTGCAATGAGTCAACTCAGTGCCTGTTTGTATTTAAATGTACGCCAAGTATACAGGAGTGCTTACCTCACACCCTGTTTTCACATGTTTAATATCTTATTAAACTTTAAAGCAAAGCTGTAAAGAAACAAAAAAAAACCCATGGAGAAGATTCTTACTGCTTGTCCATCCATTACTAACTAAATAACGTGTCTTTGTGAGCTTTCTAAAACATCATCAGATGTGTATGTTCATGCAGGTGTGTGTGTGTGTGTTTATATATATATATGTGTGTGTGTGTGTGTGTGTGTGTGTGTGTGTGTGTGTGTGTGTGTGTGTGTGTGTGTGTGTGTGTGTGTGTGTGTGTGTGTGTGTGTGTGTGTGTGTGTGTGTGTGTGTGTGCGTGTGTGTGCATGCGTGTGTTTCCTGATTGTGGGTGGGCCCATTAGCCCACAACCTCTCATAGCTTATGGGTCAGTGGTTTAGGAAAAAATGTTCCGAACCACAACCGCAGAAAAACACACACACACACACACACACACACACACACACACACACACCACACACACACACACACACACACACACACACACACACACACACACACACACACACACAGAAAAAACACCCAGATCATGTGACACACATCATAACAAACACTGCTCACATAAACCAAACAGCCTGAGATATGTGTGTGTGTGTGTGTGTGTGTGTGTGTGTGTGTGTGTGTGTGTGTGTGTGTGTGTGTGTGTGTGTGTGTGTGTGTGTGTGTGTGTGTGTGTGTGTGTGTGTGTGTGTGTGTGTGTGTGTGTGTGTGTGTGTGTGTCTTGCTTTATTGAAGTTTTATGATGAAACATGAAGACTGACCCTAATTCAAACCATATGATGGCACCAGTGTTTGATCTCTGCAAGCCCTCTGAGTCACAGAGGCTCACGGTGTGTGTGGTCACACGTTCACTTTACACATGTGATGGGTTAATGGTCACACTCACTCATACACACACGCGCACACACGCATACACACACACACACACACACACACACCGACACAAAGTACTGCAAGTGACATATCTTTGAACAAAGCACTACGTAAAACTGTAGTCTACCTGCAGTTGAATTCATAACATGGAAACATGGATTGTATTCATGGGATCATGTCAGTGTTTTTGAAACTTTTAGCTCATTCAAAAATAAGGTACTGTATAATTTACTTTTCAAGAGTAACTGTGTTCAAAATCCTCCAATTACAAAGTGCTTCCTCTTAATTGTACTTGACACACCAAAGGTGTTTTTATGAAAATAAGTCTAAACAATATTATTATGTGTGTGTTTGCATCAGTGTTTCAGTGTCACAACAGTCCCACTTAACAGCAAAACAAAACATCACCTGCTTCCACCTGTGGTTCTGACCAATCAGCGCCGCGAATCCAGCTGCCTGGTGAGGTAAGACATTGATATACAGATGGGTCCGAACATTTCCAACCATCCCTACAGATTGATGATTCACTGCCGGTCATCTCTGAATCCATCTGTCTCTCTCCATGCAGGCGAGCATTTGGCCCAGCTGGTGTTTCGATCAGAAAACTCAGCCAGTCTCTGGAGCCTGAAGGCCATCCATGCCATGTGTGAGATGGAGCAATCCAGGGTTCGCTCAGATCTATACACCTTTATCTCTTTAATCATCTTCTGGACCCTTTCCTTAGTTTTCTGGAGAAGGTTGTTGCCTTAGGTTTTGGCCAAAGTTTCATTGTCATCGTATGGCCGTGCACTTAAAAATACAGATTGATTTGAAACGTTTTCTGGTTTTGCGGTTCAGATTTCCAAACATCCAACCTTTGAGAATTGGCTGTTGAAATGTGCTTCACTCGTGAGTGATGTTGTTACACAGTAAAACCAAAAACAAAACATGTTCCGTTTCATTTTTACCTACATATTGTCTCAGCATATAGTATATACAAGTTTTAAAAACATACATTTGTGGACAGAAAGGAAGGTAACAGTAAAATAAGCCAACTAGGCTTTCATTAAAAATCAAATAGTTACCATGCAACTATATTTTGTTAGTTTCTGAATTAGCTTTAACAAGGAAACAAACAGGGCTGAATCCCCCCAAATGTTCCTGTGTGCCTTATTTAGTGCAAGACAAGGTCACAATATAGGATTAAGTATACAGGACAGCATGAGTGTAGTTAATTTGCACTGGTGTTAGTAAACCGTTGAATCTGTGACATAAATCTGAATTTGAGTCCAAATAATCACCAAACATCAAGTTTCTACAGACCACAGAGAAATTCTGCTGTGCAGCATATTCAGCCTGCAGACATGTGACTGTGTCTGTGCATGCTAAATGAACCACGGTTGTTTGAAGATGCCTGTTAGTGTATGTCTAGCCGTGGGAATATTTGTCTTGTAAACTCTTTAGCATGTGTACTTAGCATGTGTACTATGCTAAACCTGCTATTTTCTTCTGTTTAATTGTTTCCAAAAAAATAGGAAAACTAGTAATACTACTTTCAGTATTTTCCTTATTCATATCTGTGCATTAGGACAAATCTCTTCAACAGAAACAAAAGACAATTGTGTTTTTCTTGTTGGTCAGTTTGTGACCTTAATAAAGTTGTTTGTAGGTGATTTTTTTTCACTTGTATGTTTCCCCCTGCCTCCAGTCTCTATGCTAAAGCTAAACTAAAGTCAAATAATCACAATGTGATTCCAACTTCATACTTCATGTTCAAACATAAGGCTGATGTCTTTCTTTCATCCTATTGGGAAATAAAGCAAAGAGGAGAAAATGTTCTTTGAAGATCTTCATCACATTCCTTGAACTTTCTGTATTTTGCTTTTAGTTTTCTCCATCTCACATTTCCTGTTTTAGTTAATTCCTCCTCATTTAATCTCTCTCTTTTTTTCTCTCCCTCACATCCTCCCTGATCTTACCCCCATCCCACCACTTCTTGCAGCTTTTCCTTTCTTGTCTCTCTCTCTCCTGAGATACCGCTCACTCCTGCTCCCTCTTTCGCTCTCTCCGCCTTCTCATGTTTTCTCTCTGTTTCTCACCGGTGGTTCTCTTGTTCTGATAGTCTTTTCTCAGGGGAAATCTGACAGGGGAGCAGTACAAAGCCGTAACCCCCCCCCCCCCCCCCCCCCCCCCCCCCCCACATGACTCTGTCTCTGTTTCCTATCAAGGCCTTACAGGATTCACCACACATAGTACACAGCCATGCAAACGTGCATGAACACAAACAAAGACTTAGATACACACACATTGTATCAAAGGCTTGCATCACAGCAGCATGGTTGTGTGTGTGTGTGTGTGTGTGTGTGTGTGTGTGTGTGTGTGTGTGTGTGTGTGTGTGTGTGTGTGTGTGTGTGTGTGTGTGTGTGTGTGTGTGTGTGTGTGTGTGTGTGTGTGTGTGTGTGTTCAATGGAGCGAAACAGAGAGAACACATCTATCTGTATTTATTCTACGTTGAATGTGTGCAACTCTGTAATGACGCTTGTCATGTTCAGTTGGGTATGATTAGTGCTTACACACACACACACGCACATATGCACGCCTACACACACAATCACATATATGTATACACGGTCATAAACATTTATTGATATGAAAAAACATACTCACAGTACAGACCGGGGTTATTATAGTTAACTAAAAGTGAGACTAAAACTCAAATTAGCTTTAAAAAACTAAAACTAAATAAAAACGACAAAACTATTTTGAATTGCAGATTAAATTCAGCTTTATTTTCGTTGTGGTTTCATATTCTCCCTCGATTTTTGCTTTGTCCTGTTCAGTTTGACTTCTTGAGATAATGGCCTGGTTCCAGAAGTTGGCAGCAGAACTGATGCCGGCTACCATATACAAACAAGAAGAAGATGCTTGACATGTAAGTTACAATTTTCTAGAAAGAAGAAGACATGTTCCAGGGAAAAAACATCACAGCCCCAATATGGGAATATTTTGACTATGAGCCCGCAGTAGATAAAAGTTAAAGTGTGGTGATGAAGAGTGTTGGGCACATTTGTGGGATACAGCTAAAAGGGAAAAATCCCACTAATGTGAAAGTCCATCATGAAAAAGTAAAACTAAGACTAAAACTAAATAAAAACTAAACTAAAACTAGTCAATTCTTCAAAATAAAAACTAAACTGAAATACTTTTTCTTTTCTTTTTTTTTTACAAAAAATTAAATAAAAATTAAATACTAATCGACACTGGTACTGACACAAAATAGATATGGGAGATTGAATAAATAAACCTAAAGTCCCTTCAAGACCAGAGACAGATGTCTGGCTTTCCTTATTCTCATCTTAGATGATGACAACATGGATGGATGGATGGATGGATGGATGGATGGAGGTGATTCAATACCTCTTTCATGGCTGAATTTCGACTCAAAGCAAAGAGATTCTCTCCAAAAAAGTGAAACAAGTAAACCATTTCATTTTTTCTTCTTTAGATCATCTGCTGATCTGTAAAGCCACTGTGTGTAGAATAATTTACAGATTCTTAAATTATTCTGAAGGCATGAGTGTTTTATTGTGGTAAATTAATAGGAAAGGGTTGCAGTCTGTGGCTTGTTATATACAGTATTTGTTTTTCTTTCTAAAGCTTATGCATTGACAAGCAGCTAAGACACAAGGGACATTGTTCAAATACATGCTTGCCTACTTTGTGTGTACCTGGAAGATTATCACAGTATATCTTTTAAGAGCAGTTCTGTGTTGAATCAGAGCGATGGCACTTGGTTGAGGATATCAGACTTTGCACAACATACTAAAAATGGCAAAAAGGTTAGCATTATTGTTAATGTTTGAAACCACAGCACAAAAAGCTTCAGCAGCACCATCGTACAGTAGTTTCTTTCCTGCCTTTGTTGTCATTTGTTCAGAGTTTGATGCTGACCTCAGCTTATACCCTGATCTACTGCCCCTATGAAGCTTAACTGCACCTGTATACACATTTCTTTAATTTCTGAGGAAGCAAATAACCAAAGAACTGTGGGAGGAACATTGGATATGCATGGTAGCTATCATGCACTCAGGCATGTAGTTAGAGCAAATATATCAGAGGTTTATGAGTATCTTTCAGTTAATTTATCTCAGTGTAAAAAGTGCACATGGTCCATTTTAATATGACTACTACTAGGTGGGTGCCAAAGACAGAAATGTTATTAAATATTAATATTAATATTAAATACAATTTTAAACATCTTCAGATACAATAAATTACTTTTATTTGCATATCTATTACTTTATTACTAATAAAGCATCAGATAAAACTTTATCATTTCAAATGGCCACAAAGGTTTCATCATTTTAGCTATCTTTCCAACTCTGAGAATGTAAGCTTTCTGTATCTATGGTATCATCTATTTGTTGTACTGTTTGGGTGTTTATAAAACTGCGCCAAACACAGATACAAGTGTCTCATTTCTGACTATGCGTATCTGCATTCGATGCGAGTGTGTGTGTGTGTGTGTGTATGGTTTGTGTGTGTGCGTGTGTCTAGCCCTCGGCTGATGAGGGGAGGCATGTGGTGACCATTTAGAAGGATTAGAACTGTCAGAGACTTCAAGCACGACTAATTATTCTGTTAGCACACTACACTGTAGGGATACTTTGTGTGTGCGTGTGTGTGTGTGTGTGTGTGTGTGTGTGTGTGTGTGTGTGTGTGTGTGTGTGTGTGTGTGTGTGTGTGTGTGTGTGTGTGTGTTTGTTAGCAAATAGGCTGCGGGAAGGGAATGATGGAGGGATTGAAAAGCTAGAAAAAGATAAAGAGAGAGATGGGAGACAGATGGAAATGAATCAAGCCAGACAACAGAGAGAAAGAGAGAACTGAGAGCTACTGTTAATACCCAGAGAGAATACACTTCCTGTATGAAATATGGATTGATAGGCACAGACAGAAGGGCGGATTTTGGAAGTGTATTGGAGAAAAACCCTGTGGGGAAAGTATGTTGCCAGGTTTGGAAGAAACAACAGAGATGGAGAAGCAAATGAGTAAAGGATGATGTAAGGGAGTGAAGAAAGAGGAGATGTTAAAAAGGAGGGTTGAGAGAGAGAATGAGAGAGTAGAGAGGAGAGGGTGACCTACCTCATGTATTCACGGATGATTGCATTTGTATCCAAACATCCCAACATGCACCGCTCTGCCACTCGGGGCGAAATCAGCCTGCAGCACCCAATCAGCCGTGGCCTTTTACCACCTCGCCGTGGGGCAGAGCGTGTGCGGGTGAGTAAGTGAGTGTATTCGTGTTTTCGTGTGTGTTTGCATGTGTGTGAGTTCAAGCGTGAGTGCGCACACACACATCTGTTTATGTGTGTGTGTGTTTATGGATATAGACCTCCTCACTACACTGCTTCCCTGATTTATCTTCAAACAGACAGCTCACGCATCTCCTCTCACACACCTCCATCTCACTCCTCTTTTTTCTCCATCCGTAACTCTCCTCCTGCTCCTTCTCTCTCATGCTCACCACCAATCCATCCGTCTTCCAAATACCCTGCCTCTCTCAATCTAAACCCTCCTTCCTAAATCCATCTCTCCTTCCATCCATTTTACTCTATCCATCTCTCCCCGCTTCCATCTATCCATCCCTCCATCTGTATTTACTTCCCGCGGAGTAGACAATTTCCTGAATCCCACTGAAGTGGAAAGATTTCAGATTTAATACATCCCCCACTCATATGATGTACTTGGGCTTCAGAGGAAGAGGTAAGGGGTGAGGGGGCAGCCCAGTTTCAAGTGATCATTTCAGTGTTTTTTTGTGCCTAAACATAACCAGACAAAACTGTGTTTTGTAACGTTTTTAGAAAGCACAGACAAATTAGGCTGTCATGCTGATTACTACTGATAGAGGTATCATATTATAAAACTCTCCTCTGATATGATCACTACCTGGCTGAACTGCTGTGGCTCACATGCCAGCGCTGTCTTTCTACATACAGTTTCATTTCATTATAAATAAAATTGATAATTTATAATGAAATTGTATGTAGAAAGACAGCCGAATAAAAAGTAAAAGCTGCGCTGCTTACAGGGGGTGTGGCTGCTTTTCACACGGTGGACCAGTAAGGCAAGCCTAGCAGTTCAAAAAAATGTGATTTTTAACATTAACAACATGTCAATGTGTTGTTAATATCTTTAAAAAATATATTTTTAACTGCTTGACTTTCCATAGACTGGTGGGTGTTTTAAGGTGCAGACAGACCACCTCCAAAGAGGATGTAACTTGATGCACCAGACCACTAAACAACGAGGCTGATTGGTGACATATTAAGAGCTGATTTTGGCTGGTTTTGGCTAGTCCGTTTAAAAATGGCAGCCTGGTCAAAAACGTTCTCATAGTAAGGCTAAACAGTACAAAAAGTACGTATGTATGTATGTATGTATGTATGTATGTATGTATGTATGTATGTATGTATGTATGTATGTATGTATGTATGTATGTATGTATGTATGTATGTATGTATGTATGTATGTATGTATGTATGTATGTATGTATGTATGTATGTATGTATGTAAAGTATGTTTCTGAAAATCTTGATTCATATTTGAATTTCATATTTCACTGCTTTGTTTGGCAGTTAGATCTGAGTTTCGTGAGCCATGATGCTGGACGGACTCATTTGTAGAAAGTTGAGCTTGAGTGCTGATTATGCAAATTCAGATACAACAGGCAGCCTGTCAGCTTGCTGTATCCATCATGCACCACATGACCGGATCTCGTGCTCTCCACAGAAAACAAATAGGATCTGATGACTTGACAAATGTCAACGGATCCAGTGTGTCTCCACCTTTACACGTTGTGGCATGATACCAGGTTGCAGCGGAAGGAGGGAAATAAGGAGGATGGGCGGAAGGTGAGATGAAAGTTTAGCATAAAAAGAAGGATGGATGAAGATGTTACTTGAGGTTTACACATCAGTTAGCCTTCATCCTGATAGGCGTTTTTCTAATGTAAAAGGAGAAACAGAATGTTTAACAAGACTAAGAGTCGTGGCTGGCTCTGTGAGTCTGTATGTAGGCACAGTGGTGCCATCAGCAAGCAATGCTAACATGCTGATCCTATGAAGTTATAATATTTACCATATTCACCAGCTTGGTTTGTCGTGTTGGCATACTAAGCTAACTGTGCTAATATAATAATAATTTAAACATTTCATCCTGAGGGGGATATTTAGATGTCTTCACCAAGTATCATGGCAATCCATTCAATAATTGACAAGGCATTTTAAAAAAATTTAAAAAGTCAACCCCATGTGGGAAACGAGGAAAAGTCAAGGGGGTCACCAAAGTCAGGAGGAGTCATCATTTGGGGATCATGAGTTTCTCTGCAACATTTCATGTCAGTCCATCCTAACAGTTGTTGAGATATTTCAGTCTAGACCAAAGACATGATTGACAGACTGAAATGATCATAATGCCATACTGCTAGCATGACTAAAACACACACAGGTATGTAAGATAAAAAAAAGGTTATATCAGAACAAAATAACAGCCTGATTACACATTTTTCACTTCATAATTAGGACCAACAAGCTGTATGATGACTGGCACATGCAGCTGTACCCTCAGTCTTGATATCATGCATGTAAATGTATCGTGCACATTTAAAAACCCTTTCACAGAATTCTCATTTTAAAATGAGTCAGTAGTAAATCCGCCATTGTAAACTGGATATGTGCTGTGCAGGAACAGAAAGTAAAGAAACAAGCTAACCAACAATTTCATTCCGAATTCACGACTTCTATTAGTTGAAGGAGAGGACTGATGAAAAGTAGGGCAAATAGGAGGAAACAGACACGGAAGAGAGGAGATGGACGGAGAAGAAGGGTGGGGAAGAGGTGAAAAGGTGGAGGAAATAGTAAACAGCAGGATGAGTATAGTGCAAGACAGAGCAGTGAGAAGGTCAGGAGTGAAGTGTGTTAGTTGAAAAGCTGCTGTCACTTTATCGTGTTTTCTTTTTTTCAGTGTGACAGAGAAACAGTCACATCAAATCACTTATGCTCCTCTCGTGCTTGTCTATTTGTATTTACGTTTATAACTCTGTTGATGCCTGTACAGTGTGAGGTCCACACACATTAACACAGACACACACGCAGAGCAGTCATGTGTCTCGCCTCTGAGGGATGGTTGTCAAGGTGAAATATGGTGGTCATCCTGCAGACCCTGAAGAGAAACCATTTCAACCAATCACAGCATTCTGTTTGTTGTATGTGCTGCCTGTGCACAAGTGTTACACTGTTATTTTTTGTTTTTAATATGTGCTGTTGTAGGCAACAAAATAATCCATTAGCCGCCAGCTGCTCCACTACTGTGAAACTTCACTATGACTGATGCGAACGTAAACAGCTTAGAAAGTGGCAGAATGACTTGGCAACAGCTGATATTTACTTGGCAATTTCTGTCAGCTGTAAAAGATATGAAACAATCTTCACATTCAAAGAGTATTTTGCTACTTTTTCATGTCATATTCAGATGGCATGAATGGCATTGAACGCTTTGGCAGTTACTGCCAGACAAATATCTGCAGAATTACATCTACTACATATAACGCAGAATGAACAGCAGTCATGAGGACAAACAGACACATTTGGCTTCATGATCAGCACCACTAAATACATTTCAGCAGCAACATGCTGGAGGATAAAAATGAGTTAAATTTAATTTCTAGGGCTATTACCCAAAAGTGGAGCCATTCATTACAGCTTTACATACATAATGTCAAGGTTACAGGATTACTGTATATCTGAGTATCATTATGGAAGTGTATTCGTTTGGATGAAAGACTGCAAAACACCAGCTTCTGAAGTTTCAATATGTGCTGCTGATGCTAATATACCATAAACGTTCAACAAAAATTTATTGTTTACAGACAGTTTTATTCAGTGCAAACTGACTGCTTCCATTCAGTCCCAGAAGGCCTAAAGTGTCACCTGTATGATTCAGATTAAGTTGAGAATTTTATATTTTATTGTTCATTTTATCATGATCTTCAAGATAAGATGGAGTTTAACTGCTTGACAAGAGGGATGACATAAGATCACAGAGCATAAGTATATATAACATTTTGGCTTAGCTCATATTTTTAATCATCAACGTACAACACAACAGTGTTGCATGTCTATTTTTTTAAGGTTTATGTTAAAGTTTGACACATATTATGTGGATTCAGGACTAGGTGTTTACTTGTTTTTCTTTTGTTCAAATAACATTTTATCAGTGATCACTTTAGTAACAATTTAAGGCCTGAATTTCAACATTTTCTCAATAAATTGCATAAACCAAATGGGAATATCATCACACTGTTAAGAGGAGACCAACAATACGTGCTGATCAGAATTTATACTCTGGTAATTACTGCACTCTGCTGGTCAGTTATAGGGAATTGCACTGCACGTGGATGTAGTACAGTGGGTGAGTATTTTGGGTAGTATTTTTGTTCCACTCATCCCACAATGTCTTTCATTGATATATACATGCAAAACATATTCAGACTACCTGTGTATGCTATGTTTTCCATCTTTCTTTCTCTCGCTGTGGTGCTCCGTCTATCACAAACTAGATGAAACGGAAGAAGAACGAGAACACACAATAAGTTGTTACTTCAGTCATGAAGAGATAAAGAAAGAGAGAAGAATAAAGCATGAAAAAGGGTCGAGATATGAAAGGGAATCAAAGAGAAAGAGAGATGATAGACAATTAAAGTCAAATTATCAAAGCATGCCAAGTACATTAGCTACCAAAGCTGACAATTAATCATCATTTAGCTGCTTGTCAGCGGGTAATATTCACATCTGTAACTGGGACAAATTGGCAACCAGTGGAACATTTTAACTTCAGTGTGTGTGTGTGTGTGTGTGTGTGTGTGTGTGTGTGTGTGTGTGTGTGTGTGTGTGTGTGTGTGTGTGTGTGTGTGTGTGTGTGTGTGTGTGTGTGTGTGGATGTTTTTATATTCAGCAGGTAAAATAAAAGTGCCATCAAGGATAAACAGTACCTTCATTCCCACTAAACATCACAGAGCCTGATTTCACTTCACTAATTAGCATCTCGTTAACCAGAGAGGAGAAAATAATCAGTAAACATCGTTGGCTGTGTAAATGAACAGATTCTCAATAGAAAGGGTATGAAATGTTGACTGTAGTTCTACTGCGCCATCTGAGTCTCATTCACACAATAATACCAAGCACAGATATTATGTAAACAGAACAAATATTTACTTTGAGATTCATAATTGTATTTTATTTATAATAGATTAAACTATCACAGGATCTGATAAGTATGAGACTGTTTTCTATCAACTGTAGTTTTGACTTCAGATTTGACAGCAGTGGTTGTGAAATTAGAAGCAAACCAGACACGACTGCTCTGCGTTTAAATTAAATTGTATGAAACATTTCTGTCCATAATCAGATTTGTGTATCAATTCATAAACTAGTGGACCCTTCATTGAGAACAAACTGTCCTCCAAAAGACTCCAGGATACAAATGTATGTAATAGGTTGTAACATCTTTAATAGACAATCTGACAAGCAAACATGAACTGTTTTTGGATTAAAATGCCACCATTTTAAGTTAATTTTGTAATATAAAACGAAGAAAAAAGAATCTGAAAGAGGGATATAAAGTAAATATTTAAACGTTTGCAGGTTTAAGGGAAAAAAGGCCACATGCCCTCTGTTTTGAAAAAGAGTTTGCTGGTGTATCCGAGCTGCTTTATTCTCTGTTTGGCAGTAATGAAATGTAACTAAATACATTTACTCAGGTGCTGTATTTAAAGACAGTTTTATGGTATTTGTACTTTACTTGAGTACTTTAATTTTATGCTGTTCAATTCTAATTCAGACTTTATTGTCATATGTACTAGAGACGTCTGTCACACAGTACAACTAAATTCTTATTCCATGAATCCTCCCAATAACATAAGACGTTGATGAAAATAGAAAACACAACAATATAAAAAGAAATCCATTAAGTATCAGATATGTTAAAAAGCCATGATATATAATATACAACCTAGGAAATATATCTTAAAAAGTGCTACTTGATACTTCTACTCCACTACACTTCAGAGGGGAATACTACACTACATTTATTTCATAGCTTTAGTTACTTTCCAGATTTTATTTTTACATAAAATAACATAATGATGAGCTAATAATTTACACTGCATTGTTAAAATAAAACCAGTGGTTCCTGGACTTCTACTTTTTCAAAAATAGAAAAAAAAAAAAAAAAACTGTAGTTTTGTCTCCTTGTTTTAGATGTCTATGAGCTCTTTGCTTTTCCACCAGAGACATTTCCTCTCTCCTGGTTTCACATAAATAACTGTTTGAGGCCCAAAGAGGTAAAACTCTCCAATATTTCACAAAAATGCAAAGATTAAAGACACATTCTTTAAAGTTAATCCAAATGTATGTAACAGAACTATGTTTTTTCTTCTTTCCTACACAATCTATCTTCTCTGTTTATGCACTGACTCATCAGTAATAATAATGCACTTTGTTAAAGTTATTTAATTTATCAGACTCAGCCCAATATTCTGTAAAACAAGTACTTTTAATAGTAGTAATTTTAGTAGGCTACTTAGTACTTACTACTGAGTAAATTTGTCTGGTAATACTTCTATACTTTTATTTATGTATGTACAGATTTGTTTTAATGGCCACAGAACATTCAACTGTATAAATAAGTATAAAGGTGAGAAAGCCTCCTGTGTGTATCCAAAGTTAGGATGGGGCAGTATTTTTTCCTGCATGTACATTTCTGTCTTGCAGACAATTGCACAAATGCAGCGTGAGAACTCTTCCCACCAACTTGGTCAGGACCATGAAAGCCCAACTGGAATGGTGAAGGGCTCACACACTCCCGGTACAATCCTGCATTCCCTGTGACAAGCCATGTGGGACTCCAAAGCTAAAAACCAGCCGCTATCTGCAGAAAATGCTGCTCTGAAGGAGCAGCTGGCCAGCAAATCGCTGAGCTGGGAGCTAAAAGAAAAAGAAAAGGAGGAAGAATTCCATTAAGAAAACTTTAGACCTCCAAAAGCAAGACTGGAAGAAGAAGGCTAAAAATGACAACATCTTAAAGTTTGTGAAGAGAAGAACACATTGCTGAAACCTTCCTTTGACCAGAAAGTCATTGAATTGAATGCAGAGTGGGAAAGCCGGCTTCTTCGTCAGGAGGAGATCGCCACCGACCTACTAACTCAGCAGGAGGACCTGGAGAGTAAGGTGCTCTAGAAGATCACCCTGGAAAAGGCTGATCTGACAGGCATCATCAGAGAGGAAAAGAAGGCTGAGGCGTTTTGCCAAGCTGAGCCAAAACAAACTGGCCATCAAGAGGAACGATTCAGAGTGGAGAACAATATACGAAGCTCTGGAGAATCGGCTCAGTATGGAGGTGTCAGAAAAACTGGCAGCTTGGAGAAAGCACAGGAGCTGCAGAAAGAACACCAAAAAATAGAAGCAGCATTATATTGTTACACCACAGCTCCCAGTACCTCCCACTCCCACTAAAAAAGACTGATGCTGTCCTTACTATGTAAATCCAAGGAGTAATGCATACATGTATATAATCTCAGGAACAACTGTGTATTGCACATTTATATATTGCAGATTTATTTACACAGAGATTTTTTACGGTATACAGTATTTTATTTTATATATTTATCACTTTCACCCTCACGCTGCTACTTTCTTTCCACTATACTGCTGTGTCAATTAGAATTTCTTGCATGGGGATCAATAAAGATCTTGTCTAGGGCTGGGTATCTTTTTAAAAAATTACAATACCAGTACCAATACAAGTCCCCTTAAAGTGATACCAATACCAATTGAGTACTTCATTCAATACCCATCATGTGAATAGAAGCATTAAATTGCATAAAATGCAATACTTTTGCATTGATTGCCTGTGAGCAAGTTCATAAAAATAGTCATATTTTCTAGCTCTGTGTGCTAAAATGATTGCAGGTAATGTTTGATGGTAGACGTTTTGATATCACTTGGTATCGATTTATTTCAGTCGAAAGGTATTGAGTACCATATACCCAGCCCTAATCTTATTTTATCTTATTGCACTGTAACTGATTTCATTAGTTTAGTACCTTTAGTGCATGAGTTATTGTAGGCCTGTATATCATTTAGTCTCCATTGAATGTCTAATTAAAAATATCTAATTAGTTTACTGTGCGAACATTTGACATACACCCGTCCTTCCCCCCCTTTTTTTTTTTACGCATGCGCATCGCGCCTTTGAAGGAAACTAGTGAGAAGTGAGTGAAGTGGGTCGAGACTGCACACGAAATCTGTGTCACTGCGCTCTGGTCTGGCGGATGTGAGGATACACCTTGAGGACAGGGACGTGTTGGCCATGTCTTTTATAAACAGCAGATGAAATTCATGCAGATAATCAAGGAGGCACACAGGATCTGCACGGTAACTGTAGCTGCCACACCAGCTAACTCCAGGTGAGTTAGCTTCAGCTGTTTACATCGCTTTAATTAGTCTGTAAATATAAACGGTCTCCTACATGTAATAATGTTTTCACAGCCACGCGAATGTCTTTTGTTTCTGGCTATCAAACAAAATGGTTAATAAATGATTGTGCTGCGGAACTGGCAAGAATAAACATAGTAGCATGCTACGTTAGCCGCTATCACATCGGTGCTAGCTGATGTTTTTAGCAGGAAGGAAGAAAGCGAGCACAGTATATCCGGTTATGCTCTTCAAAATAAAGCCGTTTAAAGGTTTACATTAACTTCAAAGACCTGACAGCATTAAAACATTGAAATATATCAGTTACAAGGAAATATACTTCATAAACATGTTGTGAGCATGTGTTTAATATATTTATAGTTAGATTGTGTTTTACTATTGTATGAATTTGCTGTCATAGACTAAAATCATTTTTGAAAAATAATGAATTTAGTCACAAGTGATTTTGTAGTTTTTGAAAGAACAAAATTATATAGATTCCTTTTGTTTGGTAAATATGTGTTAGCTTCATTGCTCTAAAAGCAAAGCCTGTCTCTATATTTCATTTAATTCAAGTTAGGTTAGTTGTAGATCAATTAATCTGCCTATTATTTTCTTATTTTAATAGGATAATTGTTTTTATTTTAATGTCAGGAAATTGTTAAAAAGCCCATCACAATTTCTCCTAAATTTGATATACAGTACCAGTCAAAAGTTTGAACACACCTACCACATTTATTAAATGACAACTAATCAAAATGGTTGCTATTTAATTTTTGATCCATCGTCCAAACAATTAATTGACACTTTATTGTCATTGTAATTAATAGGAAGCTCTTTGAATCACTGTTTATTTTTTGAGTTTTGGCTTGATATAATTAACTTAAATATTCGTCTAAATCACGTTTTAATCCGCCAGAGAGAAACTGAGTCCAAACTTGTGACTGAATGATATTTTTTAAATCGGTTTCACGCTTGAAAAGTTTCACCCTTTATTTTGAAGCACAGACGTGCTCACTTCCGTTGAGTTGCGTCAGTTTGCAGTGACTTGACGCGGTGACGTCACGGCAGCCAGCCTGGCGCCGCTATGCTGCGTTAGCTGAGAAGAAACGAGCTTAAAGTTAATTTTTACGCCTCACTTTACAGAACCGGGTTTTTATAAATTCAGCTGCATGTGCAAAAAATGGAACTACATCATGTTGTTGTGTGGTTGATAAGCTAGCGTTAACATTATAACAACAACAACAGCTTTTATACTTTATAACGTTACAGTTCATGTTTTCTGCCCCAAATCAAAACAGAAATGTGTGTTTTTTTCGGATTTACTGAAGCTCTCAGCAGTAACTGTATATGAAACTGACAGCCATTACTTAAAAATGCCTCTTTCTGAATTAAGCGTTTGGTCTCAGTTGCCAGTTTATTACATACGCCTGCATACAGCCAATGCTACAGCCCTGCAATACTTTCCTAAATCAGTGGCATACAAATAGTTTGCATGAACACTTTCACAAACAGATAATATACAGTGAAGCAGGGACAGGTAATACCCAAAAGGGCTTATTAAAGCCCTTTTGGGCTTAAAGCTTCCACTTAAAAATTTTTTAAATTTCACAATATTACAGAAAATGATATGGCCACATTAAAGTGTTAACAAACTAAATAACTATATATATACTTTTATAACTTCATGAAGAGAAACAGTTTTTTTCCCCAGGTGGGAAAAGCTATTTCATAACTTGGTACTCCTAAATTTTAATGAAAATTGACTTCTGCAAAGTTTGGGAGGATGAAGATCTGAGGATGACATCTAATCCTGATTGATGGATTTACTTTAATGTACATCTCAGTGGAAATGTGTCTTGTTTTTGTCTGCAAAATACATACACTACACATAGCACAACCCACCAGTAAAAATATACAACATATAATAGTGCAGAAGATAGGTTGATAACATCAGAGAGCAGATCTAAAAACAAACAAGTGTTCCCTGATGTAGTCAGTGTTCATTTCCTGTATGACATTAAAAATAAAACACTTGTTGTATTTCCTGCCCTCACAGCAGCAGAGGCAGTACAACTACTGTTGTGCTGTAGTATTTGAACAATGCATGGTGCTGAAATTAAGTCAAATAAACCTACCAGAAATTAAGGTAAAATGTGTGAATTCTATGCAAAAATAACAGATTTATTCTTCACAAAACATAAATGATTGGCAGTGACAAAATAAATGATAAACAGTCCTTAACAGTGTTAGGAATCTATTTTATTTTTGAATTTATTAAAAGAAATTAAAACAAATCATATAAGACTGTGTTTCCACTGCACCGATAATAAATAAACATCATCCCACACCTTCCAGTGAGAAATCTCATGTTTGAACCTAGTTGTTGACCCCTGCACTAAATCTCAGCAGTCAATCTATAATGTTAACTTGTTGTAACTGTCCCAACCTTCTGGTAATTTTGGAGGCTGTAGTTTGATACTTTTGAATGGTATTGCTCTGTACTGAGGTGTCTTACTTATGTCTACTAATTGAAGTGGACATATTTCTCAGTATAATGTAGAGCTGCAGCGATAAGTCAGTCAAGAGAATATTTATCACTACTTTTTAGTCCAATGTGAATTTTTTCTGGTTTATTTAGTCTTCTATAACCATAAAGTAAATATCTTTGTGTCAGGGACTGTTGGTTGGAACAAAACAAGACAATTAAAGATGTCGTCAATGTGCAACATTCATCACCATTTCATAAACCAAATGATTAATCGAGTAACTAATTGACTGATTAATCGATAATGAAAATAAACATTATAGCCGCAGCCCTTGTATAATACAATACAATTAAATCACAGAACAGCCTCAGAATGACCATAAAAATTAAATCAACACCTCTCCAAAAACGTGCATGTGTACTTCTCTTCTCAGATCTTTTCCTCCTGATGCTGAGAGGTTCACCATCACAGATCTGTGTCAAGCACAACTGAATCGCTTTTTGTCATCTCCATGATTATCCTCTCTGCCGTGGATTCCTGATGATGTGTTTCATGGTTTAAACAGCGCACACTTCTCCTGGGTCCAAACAACGCCCTCATTGTACTTCTCAGCAAGTCCAGACGTGAAGTCAAGATGTCCATCACCAACACGCCTACCAGCAACGATGCATGCCTGAGCATCGTGCACAGCCTGATGTGTCACAGGCAGGGTGGCGAAAGCGAGACCTTTGCCAAGCGGGCCATCGAGAGCCTGGTGAAAAAGTTGAAGGAGAAAAAAGATGAGCTTGACTCGCTCATCACAGCTATCACCACCAACGGGGCTCATCCCAGCAAGTGTGTAACCATTCAGAGGACACTTGACGGACGACTGCAGGTGGGACGACACTATTATCTGGATACATTTTAGATTCTCTTGAACAAAAACATGATGGTGGTTGCCAACATACATGTAAACAAATTAGTTTTGCCGAGTTCAGATAAATAATATATCTGTTAAATGAGATTTTTTTGAGTCTGCTCTACCTACAGTAAACAAAGCACACCGCAGATTTAGATTCTTATCAATCGTAACATTGAACAGATGAAAAGAAACTTTTAAAATTAAATTAATTTATAAAATTGTTATATTTTGCATGTTTGTTCAGTTCAATTCCAATAATTGACTTAATGCTACCAGTGACCTCAGCTGTCAAGTAGGTGAGTTGACACATTTATTGAGCTTCATCCTTTACCACACGTTGTTCCCAGGTGGCTGGACGTAAAGGTTTCCCGCATGTCATCTACGCCAGATTGTGGCGGTGGCCAGACCTGCATAAGAATGAACTGAAGCACGTCAAATACTGCCAGTTTGCCTTCGACCTCAAGTGTGACAGTGTGTGCGTCAACCCCTATCACTATGAGAGAGTGGTGTCTCCTGGCATAGGTGAGTAACAGGGAAGTTTTCCTTTGAGATGTTTAGGATTTTGTATATTTTTCACCCTTTTTATAACTATAAGAAACTTTCTGTGTCAGTGTTTTCTAGGGATGCACGACAATATCGGCACATCATCGTTACGAGCCAATAAAGGCTTCAAAATTAAATGTTTTAATGAAAAAAAAGGAACATTGCTGTTGATATGACGATTTGTTGCCTTCTCCTCCAACACCTGGCTGTGATTTCCACTGTTGACTGTTTCACCCTGATGGTCCCAGTGCTTCCTCCACAGGCTCCACTTCACTCAGCTGCCCGATAGGCCGCTGCTTCCTCTTACTTTAACCGGAATAACAAACCGGGGATAGATGCCCCGGTTGGATCCACACAGAGAGCTGAGGCTGGGAAACGCTCTGCTAGTGTCCCAGCTAGCCCCAACTTCCCTTGTGGATCCAAGCAGAGCACCGAGCCCCAGTTTATTAAAAAGGTTAAAAGTGGGAAGAAGCAGCAGGTCCTTCAGGCAAAAAAATCCAATATCGTGCATCCCTAGTGTTTTCAGTTCTCTTTAGAAAGTATGCAGCATTAATGTAAAGTACACACAGTTTGTACTGAAACATCTACAGTTCTATCTTAGTATACTTGTTATATGATCTTTAACAATTGATTTTATCATGGCTTGAACTGAGCTTAATGTGAACTGTCATTGTGCAAGTTTCATCTATTATTTCTTTTCTTGGTCCACAGATTTATCTGGACTGACACTGACCAGCTCTGGACCCAGCTCAGCACTGATGGTTAAGGATGAGTATGATTTTGACGGACCGCAGAGTCTCCCCTCTATCGACGGAGGGCACTCCCTCCAGACCATTCAGCACCCCCCATCCGGCAGTCGCCCAGCCCCCTCTGAGCCATTTGCCACCCCGAACCTGCTCCCCCCCGCAGAGGCTTCCACGTCTGCCTCGACATCGTCTTTCCCCACCATCGCAGCCGGATCAGGCAGTAAGATACAGTTCAACTTTTTTTTTATCTGTGTATCTTTCTGTCAGTCTGGTTGTTTTTAGCTCCTTTCACAAATGCAATCTCTCTGAAATGTTGAGGAACATTTCCTGCACAGAGGCATGTGTGAAAGGAGCAGGAATCAATAATCAGGGAAATCTGTACCGCCAGTTTCCCACCTCAACATTTCACTGCAGCTGTGTTGTGAATGAAAGCAGTAACATTGCAGGGAAAAGCATGTAACGGGTCATGTCCATCTGACGAAAGGCGCTTTCACTGAGAGCGAGCGAACCAGTCACAAGACTTCGCTGAAGACGTATTTGAATCTGCAACACATTTACAGTTGTCCTGCCAATTCTTACATGGATGATTTTTCTTGTAAACTTGTTGAATATTAAATAAATTACAAGAACATTGGCACTGGACAAAAACAGATCCTTGCCCGCCATGTTTCTGGAAATCGAGACATCTTCGTGCCTCATCTTTTTCTTCTTCTGTTGAGTTGCATTATAGCCATCTGCTGAAAATCACTAGCAGTGCCTGGAAGATAACATCCCAGTTATTTACCAGGAACTATTGAATTATGTCTCTTTTATGTGTGTACATTAATACTTGAAGTATGTATCTTTGATTGCTACTTACAGATTGTATACAGTCCTTTTTAAAGTTAATTTTGAGTTTTGATGAAAAACTATGTAGAGAATGGGTTTGAGTTCATGCACTAGAAATCATTTCAGGGTATTTGCAAGTCTAAAAAAGCTTTACATTTACAGAAGTCTTGAATCTCATCTACATAAAAAATCTTAATTTTCTATTGCCTACGACAGGCACTAATGTTGGTTGTAAATTGTCAGGAGACAATATATATTTAAGCTGTTTAATGTCTCAGTCAGCACCATCAGACCTGTAGCAAACAGGCTTCTTCTAGCTTCAGTAGTTTGGAGGCTCATTTACTCAGAATGGACAAGTGAAGATTTTAGCAAAAACTTCAGTTAACTAAAATAAATTGATAATCTTTCATTGGTTAATCCATTTATCTATTTTAGGCTGCTTATTTGGATCAAGGTCATGTTAATTACTATTGTTGCTAGGAAGTACAGAAATATGATCAGTCCATCTGACTCCTGATCTCTTTCTTCTCAGGTGCCAGCACAACCTGGTCTAGGAACAGCAGCTTCACCCCCAACATACCCCACCACACCAACGGCCATCTACAGCACCACCCTCCCGTGCCACACCCAACACACTACTGTAAGTACACACTGTTACTACAGCTGTAAGTTATTTCTTCTTTTTTTTGCAAAGTAGGTGATAACTTACTGTGACTCACTCTTTCTCTCAGGGCCGGTTCATAATGAGCTCGCCTTTCAGCCTCCCATATCCAACCATCCAGGTGAGAAAACAAACAGGAACATAAGCCAAAGAAAGAATATTCAGGCCTGGTAAACGGTTCAATAGATTAGACGAACAGTATCTTTCTCTGCTCATGTTTTTCAAACTTATATTACACACAGAGCAAGTTGCTCCTTTTCAGCTGCTTTTAAAAATTGCTGATGTTTAACAGGTCCAAAGTTAGTTTGCCTCCATGTTAACTTTTTATTGGCATAACAGCAGATTTCCTTTTATCACAGTATTGATAGTGTTGATAGTGCTGCTGTTCATTTCCAATTACACCATGCAACCACGAACATCAGCTTCTGCCTTTGTTCCAGCCCCTGACTACTGGTGCTCCATCGCCTATTTTGAGATGGATGTCCAAGTGGGGGAAACATTTAAGGTGCCCTCTTCTTGCCCCATTGTGACTGTGGACGGTTATGTGGACCCCTCAGGAGGAGACCGCTTCTGTCTGGGCCAACTCAGTAACGTACATCGCACCGAGGCTATCGAGAGAGCGAGGTAGGTGACCCAGATACCCACAATATTTATAGCGAGAAGATTAAATCTTGCTGCTTATGTACTTTCTGTAACATTGTAGGGAAAGAATTACAGCAAATTTCTTTTTACATTGAATGAAAATACATGTCCACATCAATCTATTCTACACAAATTAGACTTGACATTAGCACAATATCAGACCCATCAGCTCGTCAGCAGAAAGCTCAGAAGTTTATATTATTAGGAAAAAAAAGAAATTGCACAATAACACCCTCATGGTACGCTTTGTTCCTTTTTTTCCCTTCCTGTTTATTTAAAAGAACCCTGTGAATTTGAACCACGATAGTGGCAATGTAGAGTAATGGGCCTCCATATTGTTTCTTTGTCTTATTCTACCAGCATGTGCACAAGGATTCACAAAACGAATACAGGGATGCGAATGATGCTCACCAAAACAATGCTTAAAAGTATTGTGTGTGTCCAGAGTCTGATATTTTGCATTCCTCCACTGTTGTTCAAAAACTATTAAAAACATGTCAGTGAGTCACACTGCTGCACTGTGTGACTCACTGACATGTTACTTCGCCCCTAAGACAATGGTTAGCATCATTCGTTTAGAAATGGATACAAATTCTAATAATAGCACTAATAGTTTCAATCTCAGGAGAGACGTTGCATGCGAGGGGAATGCACCTCTGAGATTTGTTGAAAATAATGAATATATAGATAATCATTGGCCTTAATCTTTAAACAAAACAAAACAAAAGTTTGATTACCATTAAAACCTTTTTATAGGGTATATTTTTATTACTTGTTTAGCTGTTCCTCCCTCTGTTTCCTTTATTCCTTATGACTCAGTTTCCTCTCTTTCCTCCAGGCTTCACATTGGAAAAGGGGTCCAGCTGGAGTGCAAAGGTGAGGGAGATGTATGGGTGCGATGCCTCAGCGACCATGCAGTGTTTGTCCAGAGTTACTACCTGGACAGAGAGGCAGGCAGAGCCCCGGGAGACGCTGTTCATAAAATCTACCCCAGCGCTTACATCAAGGTAAGAAGATGGGTTTCACTCTGCGATATGATTATACCACTGCTATGACCTCATGCACTTTAAAAAGAGGACATCACTCAGGGTTGACATTTCAGAAAATGTTCTCTTGTCTCTCGGGAAACTGCTGAGTGGAAGTTACAGGCATCCATTTCCACGTCATCTCTTCAGGCATTCTGTCCCTCGCAGACATCAGTTTCATACAGTGACTGTGTGTATTTCATGGTAAATGGACTGTACTTTCAGCACTTTTCTAGTCCTTCGACCACCCAAAGTGCTTTTACTCTACATGTCACATTCATACACCGATGGCAGGAACTGCCATGCAGGGTGCCAAACTGCTAATCAGTGGAAACCAACATACACTTTTGGCGCAGCTGTTGGGAGCAATTTGGGGTTCAGTATCTTGCACGATGACACTTCAACATGCAGACCAGAGGAGCCGAGAATCGAACCACCTATCTTCTGATTAGCGGACAACCCTTTCTACCTCCTGAGCCACAGCCGCCCTGCTGTGACAAAAAAAAAATTCACACAAATGTTACTCATGCTGCCACAGTTTTCCATCTTTTCCACTCATATCTCTCAATCGTGTACATACATCCTCACACAGCTCAACTCTTACTGAGGTTCTCTCTGGCAGCCTGTGGTGGTGTTCACATTCCTCTTGTGCAGGGGGCTGATTGCTGCTGAAGGTACAGTGTTTGAACCATCTTTTCTCCTGCTAGGTGTTTGACCTCCGTCAGTGCCACAGACAGATGCAGCAGCAGGCTGCTACAGCTCAAGCAGCAGCGGCAGCCCAAGCAGCCGCTGTGGCTGGAAATATACCTGGACCTGGCTCAGTGGGAGGGATAGCCCCAGCTATTAGTAAGAACCAGTAGCTGTAGATCCACATACACATTCAAACACACAGGCAGTGAGAACAAGTAGACGCTCCAGCTAGTGGTTGATGTAAATTTCACTGCCAGTGAGCAATGAGTATGACCTGTGTATTTATATATAAAGAAAACAAAGAAATGTTTAGACTGATGAAGACTAATTAATGAAATAAAAACTTAAAATGATCAATGAAAGCCCCAAGAAAACAACTAAATATTTACATTTTAAAAAGCAGGGCCTAGTGAGTATTTTGTTTAAAATTTACTTCAGCTATTAATGACTAATCAAAAATGTTTGCTAACTAACTTTTGACACATTTTGGTGCATCTTTCTTAATTTTAGTCAATAGGAACCCCTTGGAATCACAATCGATTTGTTTTTTGACTCATGATTTTAAAGAATGATCAAGCTAATGATATTAAACCAAGTTCAGAAACACACCTGTTAGAGTCTCACACGTGCAGCATCACATGTACCTGACTGCAACTCCCTCTCCTTTCAGGTCTGTCAGCAGCAGCCGGTATCGGAGTTGACGACCTACGCAGGCTGTGTATTCTCAGGATGAGTTTCGTTAAAGGTTGGGGGCCCGACTACCCCCGCCAGAGCATCAAGGAGACACCCTGTTGGATTGAGATCCACCTGCACAGAGCTCTACAGTTACTGGATGAGGTTCTGCACACCATGCCTATAGCAGACCCACAACCTCTGGACTGAGCTCTTTTGAACTGCGGCACCACATTGCAACATGCAGTGAAAACAGAAAGTCTTCCTCAGTGAAACTGTTCTGGATGGATAAGCCTGTGAAGCGGCCATGAAGCTGTGACGCTGAAGCTTTTCCCTGTGAAAAAAACAACTTTCAAGTGTGTTTGCCGCACTTTCGTGCACTGTGGCCCCGATTTTTGCTTTTTAAGCAAGAGTGACACTAAAAAGAGCCAAAACTATATATCAAAGATATCCTCAGCTATATTTTTGATAGATGGTTTAGATGTGTGATGACTGGAATCTGAACTGTAGGACTTGACAAAGATAACTACAGTTATAAAACACCAACACACGCATACAGACAACCTGCAGATCCCATCAAACTGGAATGTACGCCGACTACTCTGCGTCCCTGGAGTCCACAACCATCAACTACTGACAGGTGTTAGATATACTGAACTAGACAATGATGCCTGAGTGCTTTACAGCTGTGGGATGAGATGCTGTTCACAGAGGTCCTCTAAATCCAGTGCACCAGAGTGCTGCTGGTTTTCTGTTGGGTAAGTTTTCATTGAAGCTGTTACAGACTGTTATACACCTGAGATGACAGATGAGTTCAGTCTGGCTGAATAGAAAACCAGCAGCACTCTGATCAAGAGGATCATTGCTCAACATCTTGCTGTCACCTGGCTTTCAGCCACTGAATCGGACTGGGGACAACCCAGCTGGATCAGTCTCCTGTGAGAATAAAATGACATGCACCATGCCTACAGAGCATGAGGCTCTGTACTGAAACAAGGTCTAGTCTAAAACTACGCACATGTGTGTTTAAAAGATAGCTGCAGGTCTGTGCCTGGTGGGTGTCCAATGACAAATCTGTTTTCTCTTCTCTATTAAACAAGATTATGAAGCTCTTCGTGGAGGTTTTAGAGCAGATGACAATTTCTCCACTTATGCAGGGTTGGTTTTTTTGTTTTTTCTTGGATGCAACATACATACAAATCAAAATAACCTATTAACGATTTATCTATCCTTACTGACTTTCTATGGTCGTATTTTTTGGTTCATATCACTCACTCTAAAAACAAAAAAAAAAAACACATGATACTCTTTAAAGTGGTCTTTCACCATTAGTCGCCTCCATGTGTTTCAGGTATAGTTACTGTTTTGGAAAACGCCCTCGTTTATGCTGCCAGAAAAATCTCAAACGCCTTCTGTGAGCTTGTTGCCTTTTGTCAAGTTCACAGAGAGCAAAAACAGCTGGAAAGCTTTTGGTTTAACAAGATTGAAGTTAGAAAGCGGAGAGGAGGAGACGGATGTGTTCGCAGTACGAAGAACAGGGTTTATTGATGTTTTGCTCTTGAGGCAAACCAAAGTATTGATTGCTCAGAAACATACTGTAAGCCTAGTCTGATCATGAGGTCAGATGTCCAGTTAGCTGCTGGACTTTTCCTGAGAAGTAGGCTTGTTGAATTGAATTTTGAAAGGTATTTTTAATCAAAATCTCAAAGAATACCAGACCGTCTCTCCGCACCATCTTAAATATCTTATGACTTGCAGCCCACTTATATACTACTTGATCCAGGTCTCTTGTGTGTATACTGACAAAGATGAGAATTTAAGACAGTTTCCCAGCAATATTGATATATTTTCTTGTTTTTTTTTTTTTTTTTAACTTTTATTAAGTGATTTGTATTATATTTTTAGCACTTTACATTTTTTTTCTTGTTTCTTGTTTTAACTCAATAACCATAATTTTGAAGTGGTTGTCCTGCGATAAAGTGAATAGGTTGGTTTATATTTGATTTAGAGTTGTGAGCAGAGGCAACATTGTGATGCATTTGTATTGAAAACACATGTAACACTAATAAGCCACCTTTTCACTCTATAAGCATTTACACATATGTAGGGTTTCTTTTGGCTCTTTTCTTTTGGATTTGCTGTCTTTTTAATCCATGTAAATAACTTTGTTTTTGAAATGCATGTCAATGTTTGCATGAATGTAAATGGAAGATAGACCCCTCCATTCTTTCCCGCTTTTTAAAAACGACGACTCCCTCACTTCTCCTGCATTACACAGTGAACTGATCTATCACAGGAGAGCATGAACTATTAGTTATTTCCCTGGATTACAAAACCATTTACAAAACCACCAGCATTTAAAAGCATGCAGAGGGAAGCCACCCAGTCATAATTGATATCAGTTATGCAGATCATTTTTATAAACTCAACTTTGTAGCAGCCAAACTTCTAAAGAAGACAGTGTATTTGCCAAAACTTACATTTGATAGAAATTCAGTAGCTTCATCACTTGTTGAACAAATGACGACAAGCACGATATTCTCCCTCTCACAGATGGTGAAACAGCTGAGTGAAATAATTTAATGTCATCACATCTCCCCTCCTCTGCCCCGAGTTGCATGTGATCATCGGTTGCACTGTTTTTTAAAGTTATTCATGATAGATATCACAAATTGATTAGGAATGAGTTGTTGCTTTACTCCCTTCAGTTGTGTCCCACAAACATCTGCTCATGCTTCTCCACACTGAGCTGCAATACAGTATTTTTTTTTTCTTCTGGTTGTCTGTTAACATAGCTATATAAAAAGTTGTTTTTTTAACTAACTATATCCCTAAACAGGTGTGTATCTTTTGAACAGTGCTGTCTTGTAACAGGTGAAATAGAAAAGGACTAATTGGATTTGTTCATGGTTTTGCTGAAAATCACAGATTTGTTTTTTTCCCCTTTTTCTCTCTGATATTCAGTTGAAAGTTTTTATTTTATTTTAAAGCAAATTGAAGCAATGGCCTCTTTCTGCCTTTCTTTGACCATTTCACTTTGAACGGCATTGTGTAAATAAACGGGTTGAGTTTTAACAAGTTAATCTTAAGATTTAATCACACAATTATGCATCTGATCAAATGGCAGGAAACAATATTTTCTGATTATGATGTCACTGAAAGAAGTGATGCTCAATTTGCTGAATTAACCTGTTATATTCTGTTGTGCTTTAAGGTGGACAGATGATTTTATAATACTTGCAGTTATAATAGGAGCCTAAAGACAGCTCAAATGGGCTGATGTTGACTACTATGACAGATTGCAGATATACATTTTACCTGTTTTTCTTATGTAAGAGTCTATAATTAAATATGGCCTGATATTCTCTAACTGGTGACCTGTTCATTTCCTCAAGAAGGTAATATGTTTATGAGGAGAAAATTAGTAGAACTTAAAGGCTGTTGTAGTTGATTGCATGTCTACACAGGTGTATTCACTTACTATTGCTGATCAGGTCCATGCTCAGGCCGACGTCAAAGCTGTCCTTACTCAACAGGTGAGAGTGAGCCAGATGTCAGTGAATCACAGATGATGTCTAATTGGGCAACAAATTGAAAACACCTGTGTGGTTGGAGCTGGGTAAGCAGGGACAAATCAATAGATTGACCAAAAGCTTTCTGTGGTCTGAACATGTGGTTTTAAAATAATCACACTGGATTAATGCAATTTGTGTGAGGGTCAGACAATTTATTTAAGCCATAAACAAAAGAGAAGACCTGACTGCCTGTAAAAAGATATTTTTCTCACATACATATACAGATCACCATGGATTGACACTAACTTGATACTTCCAGTGCATTTCTATGACTAATCTTGAAAAATCAGCCATTTAAATGCCTGTCACGCTCATAGTAAAACACAGGTGATTTTTAATTATTTTGGCTGATTAGACCTTTCATTGGGAGTGTGTGTACTTGATTGACATTTACCTCAGTTTCCTGTTAGCATTGTTGCACCTGTGTGGGTGGGCATATTACACCTTTATCTTTATTAGTACAATGAGGTCGTTCACTTCATGTAATAAACTTTTTCACACACAGCTGCTTGTCGTAGTAGGAAATGCACAGGTGTTACTAATAACGTTAACGATAGCTCCGTTCTTTTCTGGTGTCCAGAAACAGAGAGGCAGCATGCACAGGACCAGGAGCCTAAAACTGAAGCACTATGACCTATCAAAAGGCCCATTCTGTTGTAACTCCACAAACATGCAACGAATTAAAGTCTATTCAACCGGAACTGAAAAACCAACTCTGACTAAATACAGTCATAGACACATTGTCTATCAATCATCTATCATCAAATCAATTTTCCAACTACACTGCCATCTGTTCAGATTCCAGCAGCAAAAATCAAATGTTTTTGATGGACTCAATCACATAGTGAAATGTATTTAAATCCTAACCCCTCACTGCAAAGTTAGCGTGCCCTGACTACTGATGGTAAGCTGCAATATCACACTCAATCTTTATAATTAGTTGACACAACCAAATGGATTTAAATCCTGTTTTCATGCAGATAAGAGTTGAGGTCAACCTGTCATGTTAATATTTTCACTACCAGCTCTATATCAGTGCTGTCTCATAAATATCACAACTAATAATGAAAACATATAGAACCAAAACATGGAGTGCTGCATCACATATTGTTCTTTTCAACACTTGTGTACTTCAAACATAAACCAAAGTATTTGCAGCCAGTTGAGTTCTTGTAGGGACTTACAGAGTACAAACACATAAAAAAATGACTCATTTGCAAATTGCAGACATATTTAGCAAGACCTACACTGCGTTTGCACACTTGTGCATGGGTACATTGTTTATTTTAACGAATGAAACACGACAAAAGTAGAGAGGATTAGGTTACGTCCTGTTGCACATATTTGGTGAAACCTCAGGTTCCTCACAACAAACATTAGAAACACCAATTATCCAAAATAAATGAATCACAGTAGTCTGACGTGGCTTTAAATGAAACCGTCTTTATTAAGTAACTTTAATATCAGAAAAATAAAACTCTTAAATTCTCTTTACAGCAAATATATAATATCAGTGCTTTGGCCGCAATAACTTAAAAGGCCGTTATAAAATATAGTCTGCTTTTAAACTCCTGACTCAATTTGAAGAATTTATATGCCATAAGACTCCCCCTACATATACATAACAAAAGTGTAGTAAAATTAGCAAATACTTTGAACTGTTGTTACAGCTTAACAATATATGTATTTATATATAGATAATCTAATACATTTTACAGTATACCTTTCTTAATTTGGTGGCATACAGACGAGACAGGCAGCTTGAATCCTTGGCCTTTGTACAGTTGCAGTGTGATGTTTTTACATTGGCGGTACATTATGAAGACATGCTCGTGATGCATATTCCATTTCCACTAAGTTAAACGGCAGCTATCAATACTATTATCATCATCATCAATACTGTAAACTAATAACTAATCTACAAGCAGATAGCATTGACACCCTCCTGCAACATTTCTGGGTTTCCAGCTCTTCATTCACTTAATCGCTTACAGAAAAGTTAAAAAAAAAAAAAAAATGAAATCTTATTGTAAACATTTTAATATAGATATATGTATATATTTATGAAATGTAACAAAATAAAAATAAGTTCTATATATTTATCAGTCATTAACAGTAATATTATATAATACATACACAAAAATGTCAATAGATTCATGTCAATAATCTGGGGGCCGACAGTGTATTGCATTCCCTCCGAGAGAGAAAGAGAGCAAAAAGAGATCGACCCTTTTGAGAGAAAAGCCAAACAAAAGGACGGATAGAAGACCCAGGGGGCAGAAGCAGATGGGTTTTTTTTGCACTTTTGGGACTCGTTTGGTTCCATTTCCTCGAGTAAGCTCGATCATCCATCCAAGAGACAATATTTAAGAAACAGAGCTCAGCGATGAAATAACTCCCAAATACTGTTAAGAGCTGGAATGCTGGAGGGATTGTAGTCCAACATCCACACAGTAAAGCAACAGTATTGACCTCATGTAGTGTCGGCATGGTCCAAGATTAAATCATTCCAGCTGCTTCCCCTTCAAAATGTCCGTTACTCATTCAATCCTGTAAAACAAAGTCTGGAGACACTGGTGTGTAAAGCTAAGATTTGAGATGATTTCCACCAAATTGTACCTTTCCTTCACTTTTCAGGCAGAGGAACGGACAAATGAACACAGTGAAGGGGAGGGGGAGGGTTGTTTTTTGATTCCCAGCTAGTCAATAGTGTGGAGATATGGGGAAGACAGGAGAAGGACCGCAAATGAGCTGATGAAACGCGAGAAGTTAAGTGTGTACCATTAAAACAAACCATCAATGCATTAGAGCAGAAGGTTAACCCCGACTGAAATGTAGCAGAATGCAGCAAAAAAAAAAAAAAAAAAAAAACATGAGATGTGTCTGTCTACGAGTTAAAGCCCAATATTGTTTGAGCTCTATAACAAGAACCCGAGGGGTTTAATTTATCTAGTACTTCCTTGAGCTGTTAACATACTGAGACTATTTTTGCATAGGCCTGGTAGACAGGACTCAGTGCTAAATGAAGACAAAGCGAAGCGATGGCTGGCCTTCATCGAAATTTTGCATCCCGGGGAATTATTCTGCTGGCCGCTAACCAACAAAAGGACACAAAATGTGACGAGGCGGCCACAGGGTTGCGCAGTTCGAGCGAAAGAACATTCAAGTGAAAGAAAAGGATATTATTGAGATGGCTGAAATGTCAGCCTGACTGTACAGTACGGGGAATTGTTCCAGATAACAGCCACCTTCGCATTAGAGTTTCACAGAATATCAGCTGTTTTGGATCCCAGGTGAGGTTTAAGTACTAATTAAGCATACCTAATACCATCTACAAAAGTGACTGCAATACAGGGGAGGAGGAATGTTACCAAAAGGTACGAGCTGTGCATATCTTTCTGGCTGAAAACCAGCACATGGTTTGCCAAACAAGTATGCAATCAAGGTAAAAAAGAAAGAAAGAAAGGAATTCATTCAAAAAAAATAGAGAAGGAAAAAAATATGAATCAAATAAACTAAGCGGGAGTGTTCGGTGCCAAAAGAATAAAACAAAATAGGCAGTAAATACTTGAAAAAGGACTTTCAAACAAATAGGAAGCATAACATAAAAAAACATCCCTGTGATATCACTTTTGTTCCACCAAGATGCATTTAAGAGACTGAACTTGGACAAATATATTAAGACTTCCTGTCTGTCAGCTTGTGTTCTTTAGAGCCAGGATTCTGGATTTGTAGATAGTGTTGTTAGTAAATAACCGGCTTTCCAAAAAGGCCACAACTTTGTTTGTTTGTTTTTTAAGACAGAGCAACACTGCGTCCACTCAACCTGTTGTTTTCTTTTTGTTTACTCAGAACGGAATTAGGCACAAGTTTATCGTAAACAGTAGAAATGGAAAGCAACGTGGCGATACTGGTGCGGTGTAACATCCTGGTACTAAAAAAAAAAGGAAAAAAAAAGGAGTTAACCACTTGTTAGTTCTAATTTGGGAAATAAAGAAAAAGGGACGCCACTGAGGTAACAGGAAGTTGCCATTTGGAGTGTGACCACTTTGCAGTTGCGTATTTGACCCACTAGGTTTAAAAACTTGATGGGTGTTTGCATGCGAATTGCAGATAATCAAAAATTCTGACTCGTGTTTTGGAGCATGTAAACATATCTTGTTTGAAGAAGCACAGATAGATTTCACTAGCCTGATAATAATTATAAATATTATCTGGAATAGAGTGGCATTTGCCATGGTAATGTAGCATGTGTACATACAAATATCCAGTTTACTGCTGTAGGCATTCAAATTCTGTTGTAATCATGAGCATACTGTTATTCATTTTAATTTATACATATTAATTTTTGGGTCTCACTATATGTAATCATGCTCATGTACTTGCTCCCTCCTATCTTCTCCTTGATTTTCTTGCTGTGAGCACAATAAACAAGACAAAGGGCAAAAGGGGACAGGGCTACAATTTCAGCACATAAAAACGACTGCAGCAACAAAATTTAAAAAGGCTAAAACTTTTGAGATGTAGAGGGACAAAAAAAAAAAACTAAAAAAAAAACTACTTTGACCAAAACTGAATTCAACGTTTCTTTAAAAAAATAATTTGGAAATATAAGTTGGCAGAAAATGATAAGTAAATGTTTCAGGGGAACAAAATGTGAATCAAAAAAATCATGATGAGCAAAAAAACAAAACAAAAAAAAGACCCACCCCACCCAATGCTACATAGAGGGCTTCCAACCCTCCCATTGATCAATCAATCAATCAATCAATCAATCAATCTAGGAAGAAGACTTCACAATAGCAGGCACATGAATGGGTTGAACACCCTCACCCATGCCCTAAATACAGATCATTCCTTATTCAGCTACTCTTCCTCACCTTTCTCAACTAAAACCAAGTTGAAGATGCACCTAAACACTGATTCGGGGTCAGTTTTGTAATTTTCCCTACACACGTTATGAATTGGAAGTGTTGGGAAGGCTGATCCCTCATCAGCCATTAAGGTGAATACATTTTAAAATCACATGTTGCGGAGCTGAATGGCCTGTGTAACCGGTGACAGGCACGCAGGGCACACCGCATCTGAACCCTGGCATATTTGGGTGGCACAATCTAGACAGAAGAGGTTATGGCCACAGGGAACCAAGGCAGCGATCACCTGGCTATCCATACAGTGGATACATATCTCCTGTCCTCTCCCTGCTGATCCAAACCCAGGTCGAAAGGAAAGGGAGGATTCAGGAGGGGAAGAGGAGGAAGCGGTGCTTTCACTGGAAGAGGAGAAGGCCGAGCAGTAGGAGGGGAGCCTGTGAGCGTCAACGGCCCCGGCCGAACCAAAAGCCCCTCGGTGAACACGCTGGGCCTGAGGGTGCTCCAAGGCCTCTGTCCCAGAGAAGGTTGGGGAAAGCCGGGGCGTCCCGGGTTGACTGGTCTGCAGACATGAGGGACAACAGTGTAAGTTTACTTCCCATGACATTTCAGTGCCATCAGTGAAAACAAAGGAAAATAATTATAAACACTTCTTCATCTAAGTAATGTGTAATCAACTATGATGAAACAATTTAACAATTAGATTCCACAAATTATTTGGATAATTGTTGTTTCATCAACTAAAAAAAAGGAATTTGTTGTTTTTCTGTTTATTAAATTGGAAATTGAATGGTTTTTTTTATTGTTGAAACAACAAAACAAGAAATCTGATGAAGTGATACGGGAATGTGAGGGGCAATCTGCACAATTTTCAGACTAAATGAGAAAATTAATAAAAGAATCAACACTAAGCTAAGAAAATAATGTTTTTTTACAGCCATATTAATCCATGCATTTCATAGGCTGAGTACGTAGTTAGTAATTTACTTGCTCAGGAGCCAGAGGTAACTGAGCCATTTTCAAGGTAACAGAGTTAGCAATAACTAAAACTGCTACAAGCCAAACATCTTTGTTGGAAATGAAATGTTTTATCGCCCTATTATCTGGCCCATTTATGTCGTAACCATAATATTAATTTTTTTTAGGACTAATACACAGGGATTAAAGCAAGAAAATATTTGTGAGCCTGAAGTTGTCCAAGAGGAAATGTGTACAATGTATTGAATTAAGTATAATATATGAATTTAAAACTGGTCTATGCCTGAGAACTTTAAGTCCTGAACACATACATAGTTTGAAAACCATAAAGATTAATTTTATCGACCTGAGTTTGACGAGCATCGAAGGCCTGAAGGGTTTGGTGGTCCACGAAGGGGCTCCAGATGTGGGGCTGTGCAGCAGGGTGCGAGGTTTGGGCAGTGGAGATGGTTAATGGGTCATATCCTGAGGAGGAGCCTCCTTCTATGCCGACCAGCTCCTCAGACCCCACTGGAAGGACGCTGTCGCCAAACCAGAAACTTGTACCACTGCCATTACTACTGTTGTTGTTGTTGTTGTTAGAATTTGCATTAAATGTGCAGTTCGGGCTGAAGTCTGCCATCCGGTTACCGTTTCCACTGCCGGGGAAGGAATCAGCTGAGCTAGAGCCGCTGCCGAGGGAGCTGGAGCTGTCATTACGGTAGGTGGAAGACATCCTGACACCACTGTTAATATTGCTATTGATTCTCTGAGTACCGTTGATGCTCATTGGCAGCACGCCAACACCACCCGATGATGATACACCCGCATGAAGCCACCCGGCCTCCCCCAACCCTGCCGCTGCCGCCGCCGCCGCCGCCGCCGCCGCCGCAGAACTCTCAAAGCTGACGTCTGTCCCGTTAAATTGAAAGTCATTGTTGTCTACACCTGGAACCTCAATGCCTCCGCAGGTTCCAGTGCGGATAGCGATGTGCGCTTCTATCTCCTCTCTCGCCCGGTCCACATTCTCAGGCATCCCGGTGACCTCGAACACGGGCTCTTTGTCACGGCTCGGAGTTACAATGTAGGTGTGGGTCTGTTGTTGAATGCGCTTGATGGTTGCCCCTGAAAGACATGATGACACCAAAATGTTTTGACTTAAGTGCAAGTTTAACACAAAGTTTAAATAACTGCTCTGGTTACACAGCTACATGAATGTCAAGAGTTCACCATGGAACTAAGTCTGACATAGGATGTTAAATGAGACGTTGAACAGGAGAAAAGAACAGTTAAGCATCAAGATGAAGAGTAGCATATTTATGATGCTCAAGACATTAACTGCAGAAAATCTGGGAAAGACGTAAACAAATCCCTACTTCAGTCTGCTGCAGCTTGACCTGTTTCTGTTAACTTATATTATATATAAGTTATATATAAATACTGAATATTACAATGTCACACTGCCTGAGTGCTATGTGTATGTGCCACTGCTTCTTTTTGTTGTCATGTCAGCTTGTTACCTCACCCTCTCCAGCCTAAATGACACATGGTTGCAAACCACTGCAGTGCAATTTACAAATCAATCCCAGGGCTTTCTGACACTGGGGTGGTAATGTCAACAGGGCAAGAGGTTAATGACTCGGCAAGAGAAAAATGCAACTTCTGGGGTGAAGCTGAGAATATTAAAACTCATTCTGAGGCTGTTGGCAACAAAATATAATCAGTTACACATTTCACAATTTTAGATTAATGATCTGAAAAAAGTAATCTGTTGTATGGGCTATCACAGCAATGTGGTTAGTTTGTTAATCTCATGTAAGATATATGCAACTATTCATGTCAACTACATTGTGGTCCAAAGCATTAAATGCAAAGTAAAAATTAAATATGAAGAAAATAACCTGGTGACAGTTTTTATTCCCAACACTTCAATTCTAGACTTTGAAAATACTTAGAACATATTTCAGGTATTTTACCCTTTTGTGAATGAACACAGAGACTGTTTCTACCATTGTTTATATAAAATCTAAATAATCTTAACGATCTAGAAAAACCTGCTCCAAACTTGATTGCCAAAAGACAGTTTTACTCTCACAAGTCTTTTTATCAGCCTGACAAGGAAGTGAGACTTGCTCTGCTGTTACGAAACATGTCAATAGTCTTAAATTATGTTCTGGCCTTGATGTCCGGATCTGTTCCGGATTTTCTGTTCACACCTACAGTCACTGTGAAAACAAACGACAAACCTGATGTCTTGTGAACACTCTTCCCCTGAATCAAGTAAAAAAAAAAGTTAATCTGAAAACAGAATGAATTAAGAACCCACCTTTGGGACCAACAACCAGCCCGACAACACGATATGGCACCCGCACCTATATGGTTGAAAAGATAAGGGGGTAATAATACATTATTTATATAGTAACAACATAAAACACAGTGTATATCTTTTACAACACTTTGAGATGGCAACACACCAAAACCTGAGATATTATAATGACAGCACTTAATGTGGTTCACTGCACAAGAATGTCAGCTTCATATCTTTAACATCTGAACAACATAAAGACTCATAATCACAGACCTGAATAGTCGTCTGTCCAGGTAGAGCAGGGGTCCCTGGACCAGATGCTGTGGACAGTGGGCCCGCTTTGTTTCTAGAGGCTCTGATGAGGGAGAAGTGCTCAGCTGCAGACAGGATCTCCCTTTTGGCCATGGCCACATCTTCCTTGCGTCCCGTTACAACAAAGACAGGCTGCTCACCCCTAACCGGTGTCTTTATGTAGGTGTTTGTCTTGGCTCGAAGGGCCTTAATCTTACAGCCTTTTGGAGACAAGTTCAAGAGAGAACAGGAAATAGATGGTTAGTCACATCAACTTGATCTGTTTAGCCAAAAATCACAAATTATCCTCAAACTGTTTTAAATTCTGTACAATGTATGCCACCCTCTAAATTTATACCTTGAATTTTGAGCAGGAGAAGCTATAAAATCAAATGCTAATAAGTTGGGTTACTACATCATGTTTTAAACATTAACCACATTAAATTAAAGTTTGATACTCAACATTTCCAAATTACACAAACACAGGGTCATGCCACTTGTAGTTAAAAGGATAGGTTCACAATTTTTCTGTATTAAAACAAGTCAGGTGCCTACATGAAAACTAAAAGAGGTTTCCCCTGCTGTAATCACTCCTGTTCCTACTGGCTATTAAAAGATCCACTTCAAATATACTTTCAATGTACGGTAAGTATAAGTGGCGGGGGCCTAAATCCACAGTGTGCTCACACCGTCATTTTGTGCAAAAAATGTATTTAAAAGTTAATCTAATCTAACGTTAGGTTTAGGCAGTCTGAGTTAGTCATATCAAGTGGATATCTGCACATTTACACTCTTTTTAGCATCCAGTTCCCTTATAGTGTTTCCCTGTTGAGCTACAGTAGAAGTATAGAAATTAATACTAAAAAGCCCAGACACTGAAACATGTGTTTCATCTGATTTCATAATTGCTAAACTTTTAAACACTTTTTTTAACAAATCTGTGAACCCCCTCTTTTAAAGTTTCCAATCATTACCACACACCATTTAAGAGTTACATAGCTTATAAATTCAATATTCCTTTCAGCTGTGGTTAAGAGTCCAACATCATTACCAGAGAGCCATTTCCTGTTGTTGTCAACAGCGCAGTCATTGCACCCTCCCCCAACTGGGCTCAAAACAAGTCACAAAAACAACCTCCAAAACAAATTAAGCTATGTGAAGTTTATGTAAAAGGCCAAACAAATGTGTTGGATACATACATATATACATTTATTTATTTTTAAGCCTGTCGTGTTCAGCTAAACTCGGTAGTCTCGGTTATGTCATGGAGCTGATTGTAACCTCCAGCTGATGTGGCAAAGCAATGAGACCACCATCAACACACTGAGACAAAGCCGACTCCCAGGTTTATGGAGCACGAGGCCGAGCACAGATAAAAACATCCATAACACACACACATACACAGGAGCTGTCACACATGGAGCTGCTGGCTGATAAAAACTTGTGATGTAAACTTTTGTTGCGTGTTGGAGGCTGTTGGGGCGGCGCTGACCCAGTTAGCACTTAGGAGAAGTGCTAAGCTAACGGCACAGATCAAGAAGCAAAAAGTGGAGAATTTAACCTGATTCAGGGTGTCCCATGTTTAAAAAAATTTAATGTAAACAATTTATAATTAATTATGTAACATAGCAGGTTAGTATCGTGTTTTGTTTTTGACTGGTCTATTTTCCCCTAAAGTTTGGACTCAACTCCCACCAGCCTGTTAGCTATAGCAGCTCAATCCGTCCCAAACTCACCCTGCCTGCCCACGATCTCCGCGACGTGCTCGGAGCTCGGCACGGCCACACACTCGGTGGTGTTCACGCTCTTCCGCCGAGACAACAACGCCGCTTCGGCCTCGTAGCCCGGCTCTCCGTACACGCCAGGCGGTAGCATCGCCATGCTGCTGGTTGGCGGTAGCAGGGCGCTGCCGCCGACTCCAGCATCATCCCGCTCGTCTCCGTTGTATAATAAGACCGTCTCCACCTGCGACGGCTCCATCCCGGGCGGCAGCACGGTGCCACCCGGCCCCTGCGGGAGTAGCTGGTGGCGGTGGGCCTGCGCTAGCAACGAGCTACCGGTGCAGCCGGAGGTGGCTACAACTTCTGGATCCTCGTCTTCGGGTGCTGCCGTCATGCTCACTTCGTCTCCCGAGGGCGGCCGATGAAGCGGCTTCAAGTCTAACACCGTACCGAGAAGGTTGAAATGAGAAACCGGGAGGAGCTGGTGGTGGTGGTGGAAGGAGACGCTCTCATCGGGTTGTTCGAGGGTCTGACTCTGGGTGCCGTGGTGCTCTTCGAGGCCCATACCGGCGAAAGCGTGCACTAGCGGTGGTGGGACCTCGGACTCTCCCTCGTCGGCCTCCAGCAGAGACGTGCTACTCGGCATGGTGCAAAAGTTTTATAATTGTGCCGTTAAACGGTCAACGAAACGACCGATGGATCAAATTTATTTTTTTGTGTACAAAAAATAAAAAAGCGACCAGCGCCTGTTGGTTGAAATGTGGAGCTTTTGTTTTGTCTGCCAGCTCTCCATGCAGCCCTCCCTACACTGTAATCTCGCAGCTTCTCGCGAGCATTTGTTTTGAGGTCAAACGAGTATTCACACTTGTCATGTAGACGCAGTCAATGCGCATCTCTCTGGGACAGCGAGAACATCATATTATAATATATCAAAATCAGCGGTGGACAGTAGCCTAAATAAGTACATTTACCCAAGTACAGTGGTAAACATAGCTTTGAGCTAATTGTACTTTATTTCCATACTATGCTTCTTTATACATCCACTCCATATCGGGGATATCGCACTTTCCACTCAATTACATTTATTTGACAGCTTTAATTATTTTTAAGTTTTACATAAAATATTTTTTTGAGATTCTGTTTAAATGGTTGCCCTATTATTTTCTTTAAAAAAAAAATGCGTTATGCACTGTGTGTAAAAATGCTATATAAAGTGTACACTTATAATATGATGCAGTATACTATTACTATCAATCCACCCAAAGTATCTAAAATTGGCTTTACATCAATAACCTATATTACAACCTATAATATCACCTTTCTCACAGTGTCAGCAAAAACTGAGAATGTATAAGCTTTGTAAAAGCAGAATTTATTGCATAGCTGTTTTTTAATTAAGTGCTAGGTGAGTGTAGTTTGGTGGTGGTTTAGTTTGAGTGAAAAATGTGTGAGCACTGACTGCATTTTGTGTCAAAACTATCTATGCAATAAAAGGTTATCCTTGTAGTGAAGCCTCTGAATAGAAACATCAAGAGAGAGAGAAAAGCAGAAATTGGTATAATTTTAGTACTTTTTTCTTTTTCTTTTTTTAAACCTATGCAGAAGCATTCAATAGTCCAATGTGACTTTGACCCCATGGTTGTATATTCAGGCCACAGGTGGTGTCATAAATTGTACCTCTACTTGCAATTAAATGCTGGTTTAAAGACAACTCTGTATAGGGCTGCAGTCTCATTGGGGGAAAAAAAATTGCCTAACTGATTGTCAGAGGTCAAAGCATTCCTAAATACACCAGAAAGCATCCAGTGAGTGGACAACTGGACATGGAAATGGTTATTTCTTCTTAGTTCTAAGGACTTACTTCACTCACTTCTTGAGGTTTAATCCCACATCTCAATATTCACATACATACAGTAGGTCTAATAAATATTACCAAATATATTCAAAAGAAGCTTTGTATCAGACACATCATCATCAGTTCAGACACATCAGGATCATCAGTTCTTAAGATAAATACCTTTCAAGGACAGGTTCACAGTTTTTCCAAATCTGTCCTGAAACAATATTCAGATGCCCAAATGAACAGGGAAATAGGGTTTTCTTGCCATAATCATTCCTCCTGTTCATACTGGCCTTTAGAAGATCTCTTCATAATGAACTTAGGTTGTAAGTGACGAGGGCCAAAATCCCAAATCCTCCTTCTGTGCAAAAATGTATTTAAAAGTTTATCTGATGCTAATATATAGCTTCAGCCATTCAAATGAGACAAATAATTATTATAAGTGCCAAAATCCCACTTTAAAAAAAAAAGTATCAAGCTCAGCAGGGAAACATTGTCCAAGGAAACACAAAGAGGGAATTTTATGCTAAAAAACAAAAACAAAAACAAAAACAATATAAATGTGGCAGCAATCCACTTGATACTCTCTTGAACTCTGATTGCTAAAGTCCAATATAAGCTTCAGATAAACCTTTAAAAGCATTTTTGCACAAAATGACTGTGTGGGAACACTGGGTTTTGCCCCCCCCCATCACAGAAAGCACATTTGAAGGTGGTCTTTTACTAGCCAATATGAACAGGTGGAATCATTACATTGAAGAAAATCTCTTTCAGTGTTCATATGGGCACCTGACTGTTGTTTTAAGACACACTTGGGGGGGGGGGGGGGGGGGGGGATTGAACCTATAGCCTACTTTAAATAGATGTCAGAGGCCTTTATATAACCAGAGGCACTGCCAGGAAATTACACAATTGTGTCATTACTAGAGGCTGTCTAAAAAAAAAAAAAAAAGTTTAAAAAAGAATGAAAATAGGTTGCAGTGGGTTGTAGTTTGAAAACGGGTATTTATTTTATACATACTGTAAATGTTTATTAATAATAATAATAATAATATTACATTTAATTTGTAGAATACCGTAATTCAGAAGATAAGATTTGAAGATGTCTTACAAACTAGGCTAAAATATGACGTATCCATTTTTGACATGTTGAATGTAGGATTCAGGTACGCTCTCAATATTTCCGCAGTTTAAGATCCAATGTTCAGATAAATATCAGCAGCCACGTTGAAATGTATTGATAAAGGGAAGAATGCGCATTAACACGTCTAAGGACGTGGCCCACGTGATCTGAATAGTGCCCCGCCCCTTCTTTTTTGACCAATGGGAGAGAGTGAAAGGACGTGGCTTTAGAAACGACAGCCAATGGCTTGCTACGTCGGGAACACGTCATTCGGCATTAGTCGCATCCGGGTGAGCGTTTGAGGTGAGTAGCTAAAGCTGATTGAGACAAAACAAATAATTCAGAAATTATAACGTTTCAATTTACTTATACTTAAATGATAACGACTGTGCCCATAATACACTGACCATAGAGACATGTTATAAATCCCAAGTGGTTTCCTGGCTCTATAATATAAAGGCCAGGCATCTAGCTAGTTAGCTTTAAGCTAACAACTTGTCGCTAATATCAATGTCCGGGTTTGCTTTGTCACCATTTTTGTCTTTTTTCTTCTTCTTTTAAAAAAAAAACTCCCTCTGTATGGATTTTAATGTGATGTCTGCTTGTGCATCTTTCTGCAGGTTCACTCAGATTTTCTCCGTTGAAGATTTTGGCTCTCAGTCTTGAGGATGTACGGATCCTTTCGGGTGTTGTTGCAGGTGCTGTGGGCCCAGCTGCTCTGTGGGTGGGTGCTGGGCTCCGAGCTCACCTTTGAGCTGCCAGACAACGCCAAGCAGTGTTTCTATGAGGACATTATCATTGGCACCAAGTGTACGCTGGAGTTTCAGGTACGTGTGACTTAAGCCTTGTTATTATAGGAAACTGTCATTTTAAAATAGTTAAGGTCCCTTTTCATTATCCATTATCAGCTTTTTTTCAAAACATTCAATATTTATTTTCTACACACACATTCAAAAGGGTTGAGTCAAGAGAGACTAGACTTGTAGGTTTAGAAACAATCACAGGACTTATAGTCTGTAGTTTTTCTGCTGTGTGTTTTAAAGGACCAGTTTAACTAGTTTACGCTTCAAGCACTGAGCATCAGTACTATGTGTAAAGACGGGTTAACAGTTCTTCAGGTCTTATTTTCAAACAACAGTCGGGTGCCTAAATGAACATTTGAAAAAAAAAATGTGTCGCCATATTCATTCCTGCTGTTCTCACTAACCATTAGAAGATACCTTCATAATGCACTTATAATGTAAATGATGGGGGACAAAACCAACAAGACTCCCTCTGCAAAAATATATTGTAGTCGAAGTTTACCTGAAACTAATACAACATTTCAGCCATCCAGAATTAGTCAAACCAGGTAGATATCTTTCAGTATTTGTATAATTGACTGTAAATGTGGCAGATATCCATTTGATATGACTGCTGCAGCCTCATATAAGCTTCACATAAACTTTTAAATGCATTTCCGAGCATAATGAGTATGTGGAGAGACTGTGGATTTTGGCTTCCATCACTGAAGGGCATCTTGTAACAGCCATTATGAACAAAATAGATGATTACAGCAAGGAAAACCTCTTTCAGTGACAAAGACAGACAGACAGACAGACAGACAAGACAGACTTGAAAAAATTGTGAACCCATCCTTTAATGTAGTACTGATGCTCAATACTTAGAGTGTAAATTGGCAGATCTTGTCTTTATTATAAAACGGTCAATCTCTGGGAACTATAAAATGATCTGAATCTTTCCCAATTACTAATTGTAACATAAATAATTATGAATAGGGCTGCAGTGAATGATTATTTTCATTATAGATCAATCAGTTGATTATTTTCTTGATTAATGGATTGGTTGATAAAATGGTGAAACACGTTGATCACTGTGTCTAAAAGCATAAGGCGACATCCTCAATTGTCTTGTTTTGTCTCAACAACAATCCACAACCCAAAGATATTCTGTTTGCTATCAGAGGACTAAAGAAACCAGAACATATTCATATTTAAAAGGCTGGAACCAAAGAATTTGGATAATTTTGCTCCTAAAAACATTATTCAAAATGATTAATCGATTTTTCAGATAATTAAGTTTAATAGTTGACAACTAGTGGATTAACTGACAAATCGTTGCAGCTCTACATGTGAATTATTTATTGTACACAAGTGAAAGAGTATGTGGCCTCTTTGTTTTGTTGCAGATGACCTGCAGCCTTTACACAATACCGGTGATCTTGCAGTTTTCTTCAGGATTTTTTGCTTTTCTGTTGAAGTTACCAAACAATCATTTCAAGGCAAATATTACAACAGTCTCAGTGTATGTCTACATTTAGAGAGAGCAGTATTTTGTCTCACCTTTCAGCTGACTTGTCTGAAACTAGAAAGTAGCAGACAAGATATTTTGTTGTTTGTAGTTTTCATGTCTAAGTTTAACAAAGCATGAAATATGAAATACTCCAGAACATTTATTTTTAGAAGGTCATGGGACTTTTTTCCCGTAAAAAAAGATCAAACGCGACTGAATTGGATGCGACTGGCATATGAAATTAATTTTGTCCACATGGTCCACTCTTCTTCTTTCTCACTGTACTACTTGGCACAGGGCATAATGGAATAAAGATAGGGTGCCAGTGCTTTACTCCTCCTTCAGTTTTACACAGCTTTCATTAAGAGCATATTCACTTCATCCTTAATGTCACACAGGCAAAAAAACTACAACATGCAGTCAATAAATCATCCAAGATTATTTGTCTTACCCATCAGTTGAATCACTATGTCACAAATGCTCAATCAAATGAGCAAAAAAGATCATCTCTGACCCCTCTCGTCCTGCTCGGCACCTCTTCCAGCTGATGCCCTCTAGGAGGCGCTACAGGTCCACAGAGAAAGCAAATTCTCAAGAGTAAAATGTCTCAGGCACCGTACCTGATTTCAGACATTTTACACATTTCCCTCTCGATAAATTTTCAGGCTCACAAATCTTTCCTTTTTGTACTCCCTGAATTCCACTGACCTTGGTTGTGTGGTCATTAATAATTGATTGATTGATTACTTCTGTCTTTATGTCCTTCCAGGTGGTGACAGGTGGCCATTATGATGTGGACTGTCGTTTGGAGGACCCAGAAGCCACTACACTCTACAAGGAGATGAAAAAGCAATATGATAGCTTTACCTTCACAGCCGCCAAGAACGGCACCTACAAGTTCTGCTTCAGTAACGAGTTCTCAACCTTCACCCATAAGACGGTTTACTTTGACTTCCAGGTCGGCGATGACCCTCCACTCTTCCCCAATGAGAACAGAGTCACTGCTCTCACCCAGGTGAGTGTGTTTTTAGTGTGTTTGTGTGAAGAAGTATATATTTGCATACATAGTATTTGCTTTGTGTAACACTGCACACCCAAATTTATTTTTGATTTTTAACTAAGAAGCCACAGTCCCATTTTCCATGCAGCACATCAAACAACATGAGATGATGCACTTTTGCACGCTCACTCTGCTGATCGTTTCACTGCACCTGTTGGGGCGGGCCAACTTCTCTGTGGGTCAAATTAATACATGTAGTTTTGTGACCTTTGCAAATTCTTAGAAAGGCTCCACCGAATTGGAGCCTGAAAAGAACTTTAACCCATCGTAATGACCTAAACATCTGTGTGGGTGTGCTGAAGAGCATCTACAGGATAGACATATTTTTTTAATTTAGTACACACAGTCTTATGCCCCAACTCTACATCTGTTATTGTGTGTGTGTGTGTGTGTGTCTAAATACTGTTAACACAATCAATATTTTATTATTCCCATTATGTTTTCACAGGACTTTGTTTTTCTGAAGCCAAAATAACTGGTGTATACAGCATGTACTGTTGTAATAGAGGAGCTGGCAACTACAAGATTTATATTCAGTCCAAAAGCTGAAGAGTTTGTGGTAGTTTACTTTTTCATGAGCCTGAGCACTGAGTGAAACATGTTGCTCTCTTCAGTTTTAATAAAAGGTCCTTGATCATATGTTTACAGAATGTTGTGTTCTCGCACTTGTGGTTTAGTGTTTTTCTTAAAACCAGTGAAACATGTTTCAGGGAAATATGGTCAACAAGGAACTACTTCAGCCACTGGTTAAAGGTTCAGTGGCATTACATTTCCGTTGATGGAAACACTGCTGCACTGTGTTTATCATTCATATGTCATATCAAGTTATAATTCGAATATTTCATCACCATTTTAGAACATTAACACACTACCAGTCTACAAACTGTTGAATCATCTTATATACTGTTAACAGTTTGTGATCGTTATGATCAATATTTATTAGCTACATCAGAAATGATACGTCACGCCCTTTTCAGGGAAATTTTGACTTAAATGAAATACTTTTCGTTTCACAAGTTTGAATGAAAGTGATTTATAAAAGTTATCTTCCTGTTAGTTGGACAATTATTTATTTTTCAGCCGCAAATTCAATATGCTGGCTTCTGTTTTCCAAACATTTCCAGATGGAATCAGCCTGCGTGTCCATCCATGAGGCACTGAAGTCTGTCATCGACTACCAGACACACTTCCGACTCCGTGAGGCCCAGGGACGCAGCAGGGCGGAGGACCTCAACACCCGCGTGGCATTCTGGTCCATCGGAGAGGCCATTATCCTTCTGGTGGTCAGCATCAGCCAGGTTGTCCTGCTGAGAAGCTTCTTCTCTGACAGGAAGACCACTACAACACGTGTTGGATCGTAACAGTCTCTGAGCCCTGGGATCTGAATAATCACTTTGTTTATCCATACCTGGCTCATATGCATAGAGTCAATGAGAAAAGCAGTGCTGATCAGATATTTGATCATATCAAACTGCCAGGTCGTAAAATCTGTCACGTCATTCAGCAATGCTGTTCTCAGAGACTTTATGCAAATGAGTCTATAAAGGATGTATGTGTTTTTTGAAAAGTTTTTGAGGGGTAAAAGAAATGACCTAAAGAAAGGCTTGATTATGTTGTTTAAAACTATCTGTATTTGAGGCATTGAAGCAGCTTAAACATGTAGTTTAAGCAAACCTCAAGTACTTCAAATATTTGAAATAATTTCTAATTCTATTCCCTTTTTTAATTGTGTCCTTTCTTTGCAGTTCTACCCCCTTCATCTCATAACTTCTGATCTATTGTCCATTTTTCAGCCCAGACTGTGCACTGACATAACCAGGAAATGGGGAGTTGTAACTAAACATACTCACAATGCAAGAAAGTTGAGAATCTCTTTCCTTATCTGCAGAGCATTTGGGTCACTACAAACTACACTGGCCAGCCGAGGTTTTTCCCCATGTTGGTTGCATTTGATTGTGAAAAATCTGTTGCATTTTTTCTTTGTTATTAAACCTCACTGTATAGAGTGAGAAAGAGTAGATATTGTGTTTGCTTTTATCAGCTTTGTCATTTTAGATGAGTAGTGAGAGGAGACGGGCGTTTGCTGTACAGAGAGTAAGCCATCCTTAAATCTAATATTGGCTCAAAAACAGCTGTACGAAGTTTGTATTTGGGTTGAAGGACTGAAAATTAGAGATGTGGAAGGACTCTGTTCCTTAAAATAAAACGTCAGTTCATGTATTTTATATTCCATTTGTTGGGATTACATGTCTGATTAAAGTCGTGCTTAACTTTGTTAGGTAAATATCTCCTTAAAATTTTAAAGTTACAACTCAGATCTTTTCTATTACGTCTATGTGACTCACCATGGGAGATGAAAAGAAAAAATCTGAAAGTTATTGTGATTGAAAATCTGTTTAGTGGCAATGACAGTTTTAAGCACACTGACTTGTTATAAAAAAAAAAACTTTCACTGGTTCCATGCATTGTTATATCTAGTTCTGCCTTTGCTGTTTAAATTGTAACAACTTATTTATGTTGTGGGCTCATATTGATTTTATACAGCACTGTTGTAAAATTTGTTTTCAAAATATTGCTTGAATATAAGACTATTCTGGTCATTTGAGTTGTAGTTGTTATTTTCGAGATGAGCCCCTCAATGGTCACTCAGCAAAAATTCCTTTTCAGAAAGATGTTATAGCTTGTCTTCAATTTTTGTTACGATTATTTTCATTATGGATAAATCTGACGATTATTTTCTGGATTAATTGATTAGTTGTTTGAAGCTGGTGGTAAGAAGATGGTTTTAAAAAAAAAAAGTCTGTTTCAGTTGTCTTGTTTTGTCCCAACCAGCAGTTCACAACCCAAAGACACTCAGTTTACTGTTACAGAGGACTAAAGAAAACTGAAAAATATTCACATAAGGAGTTGAAATCAGAGACTTTAGACATTTTTAATTAAAAAATGTTTCCATAATTGCAGCTCTAATATTTATTGGCTCGGACTTTTTCCACAGTGATTGTTCAGTTTTTAATCATCTGATTCAAATTTTTTATACTGTAAGAAAATCCTAAATGTTTATTCTTGAGACTTTCACATAACATTTGAGCCTTCAAGAAGCACTACAACCAGTAATTGCAGGCTCAGTCCAAGTAGGGAGGCTTTCAGCCAGGAATCATTTGAAAATCAGTGTTTCTTGCTCTCACTATTAAATCTAGTTCTTAAGACATAAGCATGGATGAAACATTAAATACCAGACAACAATGTAACCAGTTTGGAGTTCATCCGTGACATCAATTAAGGTAATTCGACATCAGGTAACCTATGATCTAGAAGACCACACTGAGCTCACACCTGAATTTGACCATAAATACAATGAAAAAGACTCTGCAAGCCTTAATGTTTTTGTCTATACTTTGGCCTTTTTGAATTGTGGAACATGATCACAATTGACTGAAACTTCACACGATCCTGAGTTCACTCAGAAATATACATATACAGCCCCTAATTACCTCTGTTTGTCTTTGCTTCCTGTGTTATTTCCCTGATTCACAATATGTTCTCTGTCAGCAGTGGTGGAAAGTAACATTTTCTCAACTACTGTACTTAAGTACAATTTTGAGGTACTTGAGCTTCCATTTTGTGCTACTTTATAATCTATACTTGCACTACATTTATTCAACAGCTGTAGTTACTTCCCAGAGTTGACAATGGATAATATAACAAGCTTTCAAAATACAACACATTGTTAAAGATGAGACAAGTGGTTTATAACTTTTTTGGCTTTTGATGACTTGCAAAAAGCAGTGTGTAGTCAGTGTTACACTTCAGATTTCTATGAGTTGTAAACAGCTCCACCAAAAAGGGATTTTTCTTACTAAACATCTCACCTGGTTCCAATATTTTACCAAAATTCAAAGATAAGAGAAAAGGTCCAAAAACTGAAAACAGATTTGTGTATCAGAACTTTTTCTTCTATCACCTCCAATTAATCATCTCATGACCCCTCAGATTTATCTGGTGACCCTTTGGAGAGGTCCGACCCCTAGGTTGGGAACCAGTGAACTAAACAAGCTAACTTTATATAAAGTAGCTGAAATTAGCTCCACCTCCAGCAGCTACAACAGTAACATGCTGCTTACACACTGATGCTTCAGTATTAAAAATGAAAGGATGTCATATATAACAATCTTTCAGACAGAGTGACGAAGTGAATACTTTTACTGAAATACCATAAGTACATTTTGCAGAACGTTTACTTGTAATGGATTATTTTTATATTGCTGTACTTGTACTTTTATTATTTAGTAAAGGATCTGAGTACTTCCACCACTGTCTGTCAGTTTTTTGTGAGTGGTGCATTGTTGACATTTAACTTTCTGTTTGAACACCAACAGGTGGATTTTGGATACAAATAATGAAGTTATTGGGATGTCTGAATAAACTTTCTATTAAAATGTCTGGGTATAAAACAGCTTGATCACTACAGATAAACAGGGAGGGGTGAGGTTTCTGGATACATCTTCTAGTGATGCATCTTTTATCCTGTAGGGAGTGATATAATCAAAGCTATCACAATCATCTCTGCAGCCATACAATATATATTTAAACCGGCAGACACAGACGAGGCAAGCTTTCCTTTTGAAGATTGTAATCTCATAATTTATTCACAAAGAAAACTGCCAGGTTCATTTAGAACAGGGTCGCGGATCTGCTCTTTGTTGTTGTGTGTTTTTAATGTCTACGTCAGAGTCTAGCCGCTCTGTGATTGGACGCTTCGTACGTCAATCATGCGCCGTGGCGGAGAGAAAAGACTGCGTCGGGTTCGCGATTTGACAGAAACGGAGTCGTGATCATCCGGTCGAGCCGTGGGTGGATAGCCTTCCCTAATTGCCCAAACCCTGCGCTGAGTTTATCGTCGTGCCAGTTGGCGGAGCGGCTTCCCGGACGACTATTATTTGCAGTTTTTAGGGTGGGTGGGGGGTTACTCGACCTGTGTGAGGAAGAAAAGCGGCTCGGTTACCGTCGAGTTATCCCCAGCTAAGCTAACAGCAGTTCGGGTGGGGGTGGATTTCTGTTTTTTTCGGCCCTCGGAAAAACCGAGTAAAATTAGCGTCTCGGGAGCATGTTGTGTCTCAAGCAGAGGAAGCAGGTCTAATGGAGGAGGAGAAAGAAATGTCCGTGGATGAGTATCGGTTAATAAAGTGTTAGCTAAGCGACGCTAGTGGGTGAAGCTAAAACTGATCAAGGAAGTTTGCTAGCACACCTCGCTCACACGGCGACAGATGTGTTACCGGACCAAGGGTCGGCTCAAACGGCACGGTTATTAAAGAGTTTAGATACACACATACACACGACATCCGGTTATGAAATTGTTTTAAAAGCTGGAGTTCATGACGTGTTAGTGGACCTTTAGGTTAATTAAACGCTAGCTCAGTTAGCTGCTTCAACGTTAGCTACAAAGTCTGAGCCTGTTGTAAACAAAGAGTCCCGAGCTCCTCCGGTCCTCAGCTGCCTGTTTCACCAACACAGCTGCCTTTTATCTAAAACAAAAAAAATAGAATAGCACTGAAGGAAATATCAGAGATGGATTTAAAGACGGCAGTATTTAACGCAGCTAGAGACGGAAAGCTCCGGCTGCTCCAAAAACTGCTGGAGAACAAAGATGGGCACGAGGTAACCCAGCTGATGGGTGAGAAGACCAATGGGGCCACCCCGCTGCTGATGGCCTCACGGTACGGACACCTGGACCTGGTGGAGTACCTGCTGGAGTGCTGCAGTGCTCCTGTGGAGGTCGGTGGGTCTGTGAACTTTGACGGGGAAACCATCGAGGGAGCGCCCCCCCTGTGGGCTGCTTCGGCAGCTGGTCACCTGAAGGTGGTCCAGTCCCTGCTGGGGCACGGAGCGTCTGTCAACAGCACCACCCTGACCAACTCGACCCCCCTGAGGGCAGCGTGCTTCGACGGTCACCTGGACATTGTGAAATACCTGGTGGAGCACAAAGCTGACCTGGAGGTGGCCAACAGACACGGACACACGTGTCTGATGATCTCCTGCTACAAGGGACACAAGGAGATAGCTCAGTACCTGCTGGAGAAAGGAGCAGATGTCAACAGGAAAAGTGTGAAAGGTGAGCGTGTTAACAGCCAAAAAAAAACATACAATAATCCCCATTTTCTTCACATGATCCCTGTCACCTGAGATAACATAACCCATGTGGCTATGCAAATGTCTGCTTATAACAGTTTTAAAGTGGTTTCAATTAAAATCTACTCTAGAAACTCAGTGGTGATGTAATGAAAGATGAGTAATGAAGGTTTTACTGATCTCAGATCAAGATGTTGCAAGTTGTTTTGAGAAATGTGAAATAACAAGAAGGACTGTACAGTAATGTATGTCTGTACACCACAGGAGATCACATATGGTCTCAATGTACACTTGATAGTATAGAAAAAAAAATTGTGTGATAAATCAAATATTTTGCATATTTCCGTCCTGAAAATGACTCAACAGAATACCACAAAAGTCTGGTTTCGCAATGGAAAACTGTGACGCTGACTACATCATTTTGAACTCATTTTTTTGTGGGTGTGACTATAAGATCATTTTTTTCTACTATGATTGTATTTGGTATATATATATATATATATAGAAACAACTATTGTGCCTCTGCCTGTGAAGCTATTGGCTTTTCTGAAATAAAAAGACATTGAGAGAGCTTGAAAAGAAAAGCACCACAGTGATATCAAGGATATAATCACATGTGTATCGAACACTGGACCACTGTATGCTTCAGAGGAGGCTGCACATGTGTGAAGTTTCATCTTTGTTTGAGCACAGCAACTGCATGTTTGTGTCAGTGGGTTTAAATGCTGACCAGCTTTTATGGCATAAAAATATCAAATTGTGAAATTTCAAACCACTCCTACACCATAGCCCACTTCTCTGCTGACCTTCTCGATTCATTTTTATTTGGTCCATAAAATGTCCGAAAAAGGTTGAGAATGACAGTCACTGTTTTCGCAAAGATGCAACCTAAAATGTTTTGTTTGGTCCTGACAAACAGGTTACAGCACAAATATATTTAGTTACTATTATAGAGGAGTGAAGAAATTTCAAAATACTAAAATATAAAGAAGTGGTAACACCAGAAATGGGACATTTCTTGCGTAGAAGATTACTTGGCTAATTTTCAGTGTAATCATTGCAGCTTTAGTTTATCTGCTGACCATGTTTGAAATATTCACATTTTTAAAATATGAAAATACAAATGCCTTTTAGTCTTTCAGTCTTTTTCTCAGTTCTGTCAGGCTTGATATCAGGCTCACTGGTCAGCTTGCACACATTTGGGCGCCCACCATAAACACGTCAATTCCTCTGAACCACTCGGTTGTAGCTCATCCTCGGCTTCCCTGACAAACAGACAGTCCTCTGCAGACAAACCATCTCCTCTCAGGTTATGAAATTCCTTCAGTTCAGTTCACCTGTTTGTGAGCTGCCCTCCTCACTCTGGATTAATGTACTATAAATCCTGTTTGGAGGCCCAGAATGAGTATTCAGACTAATCCCCGGATTTGGGAAGGAAGTTTCTGGATTAACTTGTTTTGTTAGTGTCAGTGTTAATTTCAGTATCTGATTTTGATTTAACAAAAATGTAAATTTAGTTTTAGTCAAATTTATAGAGGTTTGATTTTTGTTAGTTTTAGTGTAGTATTATTGAAATTGTAATGTAAATTTTGTCATGCATTTAAAAAAAATTGTCCTGAGTATTTTGAGGCTGGGGCTGCTGCTGCAACGATGAGTAGATTCGTAGCTTTAAAGGTGCAGTGTGTAACTTTAGTGGCATCAAGCAGAAAAGACTCAGCAGAAATGAAATATGATATTCATGAGTATGTTTTAATTGGTGTCTAATCACCTGAAACTAAGACCTGTTATGTTTTTGTTATAAAAGGCCATTTAGGGAGCGGGTCTTCATCTTTTACAGTAGCCCAGAATGGACAAACCAAACACTGGCTCTAGAGAGGGACTTTCTCGAGTTTCGTAGCCACCATAAGTTCCCCTACACAGTTGGAAGGGGAAGATGAAGGGAGGGGTATGCAGTTGGTTGCAATATGCAGTCCTTGTGATATATGTTTCTGAATGTTACATACTGGACCTTTTTGAAGAAAGCATTTCAAAGTTGTTTGATTCCAGCTTCTCAAATCTTAATATTTAAACCTAAATTAATTTCCTTTTAATAGCTTCACAAAGTCAGCACATTACATTAGTTTACCTCTTTATAAATGTACGCCCACATGTTTTTATTAGTTAATCCAGCTGTTGTATTGCTGTTTCTTATCTGATTCTCAGTGGACTATAGAAGAGTCGAGTCCATAAATCTTTCTTCCAAGAAACCACGTAACAATACTGACATAAGGAAGACATACCTTTACTGAACACTTCTTATCAACGGTTGCGTAACAGCTAAATCAACATCTAAACTAGAGCTGCAACAGTTAATCAATTAGTTGCCAACTTTATAAATTATTCTGTGCTTTATTATATTCAACACGTTACCGTAGAAGAGAGAGAAGTTGTTTTAGAGGGCGGCTAAAAGAGGCACTTTGGCACATTTATACCGACATGATAATGAAGTGGAATATCTCTGTGGAGCACTCGGTGTGCTTTGTACATTTATTAATTATTGACTGAATTGTTACCCATCTATTTGAGAACAACCCGTCATCTAATAACTCCACTGTTGGAATATTTTACAGTGTGGGCAGCAAGCTGCCTGTCGCTAATAAACTAGCATCAACACTGTAGGTTGTTTATTTTAAAATTGCAACGTCGAGTTTTCCTTGAGGAGTAAGATTAATCCAATAGGTGTAGTTTTGGCAGAAACTGAAGGGTATAAGTAGGGCTGCAGCTATCGATTAGTTTTGTAATCGATTATTCTATCAATTATTTCATCGATTAATCGAGTAATCTAATAAATTATTTTTCTTTATTAAATAGCAATACTAAAAATGAGAGTACAAAAAAGACAAAAACACTTAACCCATGTAGTGCATTTAACTTCAGTGCTTTCTGAAACAAATAAATGAAAATAATGATATTGTAAAGTCAAATGACCCTGAAACAAGACATATTCAAGATTAATAACTTAAACAAAGGATATTTGGTCTGAATATTCCATTTTTTAAATCAAAACTAAACCCAATTATTGTATGTAGTGCATTTACCTTCAGTGCCTTCTGAAACAAATACATGAACTCACTTTTAATGTGACTGATTTTAATTTTTGCATCATTAGGCTACCGTACAAATTAAATGCACTAGATTGCCCTGCTCCTCCTACCTCAGGCTTTCAGTGTAGAGACCAGAGATCAACCCCCCCTGTTCCTCTCCTCATCTCATACCTCTGACTGTGAGATCTCAGCAGGTAGAAGCTGTTATTTCATAAACTAGAACAACAAGGTTAATGATCCACACAGTGACGTTATAAAAAGAAGACGCAATGTGAAAATAAACAATAGAAAATGATCATTTTTTGGTGTGTGCGCGCGCACGCCCCATTCTAGTTTTCACTCTTTAGTAAATTGCTTCGCAACTAGCGAGTGATGTGCCCCGATCATTTTTTGTAATCGAATTATTCAAATTATTCGAGTAATCGTTTCAGCCCTAGGTATAAGTAATGATTAATCCCTGACTAACCCTGTTTGGTCTCGTCTGCTTGAATATGGATTAGCCTCCGTGTACTCAGGGCGATCATGGCAGAGGCGAGCGAAAGTAAAGCACCATTACATGAACATGAAGTGTTATGAATGCATGTGAAGAAGTGGTTGAATTCATTTGTAGGATTTTTTTGGCTTTTAACTTAATGGAATCAGTAAGTGCTCTCCTCCAGTATGTCCCATGTTTAGCTCTAGGAAAAACCAGCAGTGGAAACCTTTTTAAAATGTTTTTATAGAAAATTGATGCAGATTTTTTGGACTGAACTGACTTATTTGAAAGGTTTGCAGGACAAAAGGATACACTACAGACTGAGACTTTAAAGGCCTCCAGACTTTTAGTGTCCAAGTAACAAATAAGCCTCTAACCACATCATAGTTTCATAAGCACTGTGACCACTTATCATTAAACCATAGATGGTGAATAAATATAACTTATTGTGCTCGATCTGGATCAATAGTATATGTGAGAGGACAATTTATTCAGCTGAGAAATTGTTACAAAACCTTTTTATACTACACATTACTTTGTTTACAGTGGTTGAGTTGAGCAGGTTTTCCATTTAAAGTAAGACATGAAGTAGAAGCAGTGTGACCTGTGACTTTATGTTTGAGAGAGCGGCGTTAACGTACACATCAGATTGTTTGGTGGAGGTGAGCGTGTAACAGACAAATAGCTCAGTGGCAGCATCCATAATAATCTGATCAGCTGAACTGCTGCCTTTTTGAATATATTCCAGGTGAAAGGACAGTGCTGCAAGGTTTCGTAGTTGCATTGTGTAATGCAACTGGTGTAATGTAGAAACTACATTTTGGGAACTACAATTTTTTAAAATTTAAACTCTTGAATAGCATTTTTTAATTTCTTTCTTTTTAATATGCTCTTTGGAGTACTTCCAGCTTTATGCCACAAGACAGTACAACTAAAAACCATTTCTGCTTTATCAAAATAAAATGCTGAGGTTCAGCCAGGGTTTTTTCCAGTGTTGTTTGACAACAAAGCCGGCTACTACATCTGGCTGCATGGATAGAAACGTTTCAATTGAATGTATCTGCAGGTCTTCCAGCGCTTTCTTTACATGTTTATGCTGACTAAACTGTAGCATAAAGATTGTGAAGAGTCCACGATTGTTAACTTAAAAGTAACACTAAAAAGGCGTATTGTATGAACACACTTGCTCCTGTACTCCAGCTAAGCGTCTGTGTGGTACCACAGAGCCTCTACTATTGTCTCTGTTATCAATTAATATAAATAACATAATCTGTAGCTTATTGTAAGACGTGTGTCCCCTCTGTCTATAGGTAACACGGCACTCCATGATTGTGCGGAGTCAGGCAGTCTGGAGATAATGCGGATGTTGCTGCAGTACGGAGCATCCATGGAGCAGGACGGCTACGGTATGACACCCCTGCTCTCTGCCAGCGTCACAGGCCACACGAACATCGTAGATTACCTGACAACGCACCAGCAGGTCAGGGTCTCTGTTGCTTACAATCGTAGATGATGTTATAATGGATTCAGTATTTAGGAGAAATATGAAAAATAACAATTTCACCTCTCTGCAGACAAGCCACACGGAACGCATCGACGCCCTGGAGCTCTTGGGAGCCACATTTGTGGATAAAAAAAGAGACCTGCTCGGAGCTTTAAAATACTGGAAGAGAGCCATGGACCTCAGGTACACGGATAGCAACAACGTTGTCCATAAAGCGGAACCCAAACAACTCATCATGGCTTACGACTACGCCAGGGAAGTGAGTTTTAGTTTAAGTCTTTTTACTGCAGTTATTCCATTTAAAGTGTTATTATTGCTGACATGGTCAGGTTTTTGTAAAGGCAGCACAGACTTTGTACAAGGTGACTTCTTTTAAATGTACTATGCAGGAAATTAGCATTCTAGTCTTCAGTATTTGAGACAGTTTAGAGCATCTGCTGTGAAGAAATAGAATAAAGAAAACATTTAAGACCATGTTTGTATCACCAAAAATGAAAAGAAATAATTAAAAACGTATGTTCAGCACAATACACCGAGCGCATACTGCAGCAGTCTGATGTCAGGTCTTTGATTTGTTTGCTTTGGTTGACTATTTGCATGTTCATGGACACCTTGAACTACTTAAACGCCTGCACCCTGTCGTCATCTTAACCTCGCTGTCCTTTTCCTAGGTAACAAACGGAGAAGAGCTGGATGGTTTGATATCTGACCCGGATGAGATGCGCATGCAGGCTCTGCTCATCCGCGAGAGAATCCTCGGTCCGCAGCATCCAGACACGTCTTACTACATCCGTTACCGCGGTGCCGTCTATGCTGACTCTGGGAACTTTGAGCGCTGTATAAATCTGTGGAAGTACGCGCTGGACATGCAACAGAGCAACCTGGACCCCCTGAGCCCCATGACAGCCTCCAGTCTGCTGTCGTTCGCCGAGCTCTTCTCCTTCATGCTGCAGGACAGGGCCAAGGGGCTTCTGGGGACATCAGTGTCATTTGAGGACTTGATGGGGATCCTTTCCAAGAGCGTGTTGGAGATAGAGCGGGCAGTCAAACAATGTGGACTGATGCCTCCTGACCCTGCCCAGCTCAGCAAGGCTCTGTCAATCATCCTGCACCTCATTTGTCTTTTGGAGAAGGTGCCATGTACTGCGGAACAGGACCACTACAAGAAGGAAACCATCTATAGGTGTGTTGTGTGTGGAAATGACTACTGTTGTGAAACAACATAAATAAATAATAAAATATGATGGTTCTGAGGGAAAGGCATAGTTTAGTTTTGTTTTTGTTTGTTTTGTTTGTTTGTTTTTTTTTTGGGGGGGGGGGGTGTTGGATATTGTGGGGGGTTTTTTCCCTTCACTTTTGATCAATTTCTATGAACTTTGTATTTGTTTATTAGTGTGAATTTACACTCGCGCAGTGCTGTCACCATGCTGTTTGTGGCTTGTCACTTTATTGTCATTTCTTTTAATGAAAAGTTTCTCCTTCCACATCTCTACAGATTCCTGAAGCTCCAGCCGTGTGGTAAGAACGGCTACAGTCCACTACACCTGGCAGTCGACCGTAACACCACTTGCGTGGGCCGTTACCCCGTCTGCAAGTTCCCCTCCTTCACTGTCGCTTCCATTCTTCTTGAGTGTGGGGCAGATGTTAACAGCCGGGATGAAGATGACAACAGGTATGTTTGTGTAGTTTGTATTTCTCTTGTTTCAGCTCTCTGAATTTGCTTTTGTTTTTTTCTGTTTTTACACATAATTGTGTTAAAAATCTGATTTTTTTTTTCATGCAAGTTATTGAAAATAAATGACGCATTTTTAGGATTTTTAAGCTCTTCAGTCGCATCATAGTGCTCCACAATGTCAGCCACTAGTTACGCCAATATTATGGACCTGTCTATAATCTGCTCTCTCCTTCTACCCACCAGCCCACTTCATATAGCTGCATCCAATGGTCACGCTGACATCATGAACCTGCTGATTTCATGCGGGACTCACTTCGACAGCACCAACGCCTTCCAGCAAACGGCCTGCGACCTCCTAGACGAGAAGGAGCTGGCCAGGAATGTCATCCAGCCCATAAACCACACCACGCTGCAGTGCCTCGCCGCCAGGGCCATCATCAAGCACAGCCTCGACTACAGGGGAAACATCCCCGAAAAACTAGAGGCCTTCGTCTTGCTCCACAGATAATGATCGTGAAGACATTTCGGGGTGAAGGGACAGATGGAAACGGGGAAGGGGGTGATTCCAGGTGTGGACTGGAGAGCATGATGGTTCAACACCTGACCCACAAGGTGTTTGAAGAGCTGAAAGACTTGTTTTTGTGGGTTTGGTTTGCAAATTGAAACCATTTGGAGAGTATGAACTTCAAGATTTGTGTGCACAAAAATGTCCTCATTCTACCAGGATGGACTGAATGATGAGTGGATTAAATGGAGGGATGAGTGACCATTTTCTTCCTCTGTTCATTACTTCATGGAGCCACAGGTCACAGCTCTATCTGTGGGGATGTATTAAGAATGGACGGTAACATGGACAAACATGGATGAACTGAGCAAGGGGTTTACGTATTTTTTGCTTTAGAAAAAATAGAATTTTTTTTGCATATTCCACGATGCTATTTATTGAATGAAACATGAGAGATTTTTCTCCATGCTGGCTCCAACCCAGCCTCAAACTTTGCCTGCTTCTCTCTTGTCAAAGCAATGATTGAGGCATTTCTACATATGCTGGGACTTCAGGTTTATTTTTTGTGTTTGTCCCATCACTGTTGCCAACAGTCACGGACCCTTTCTCAGTCATCGTTAGGTTACCTTATTTTTATTTTTTTTTTGTACTTTTTACAATACATTTAGTTATTGTCATGCGAATCTGGATCTGCCAATCGGCGCAGATTTTATTACATTTGTCGTTCCCACTTTAGTGTATAACAAAGCTTTACGAGAAGGGGTTAAATGTCTGCGAACACCATAAGTGCTTTATTCTTCCTATGCACAGGCTAGGCTGTTGGAAAGAGAGACTGTTGTATTCTGTGCCGGCACTTGTCTGTGCAATATCTCTCATGAGTTTTTGTGTTTACCTCATTGCTGCCGTTCCCTTCAGTATCCCCCTTCCCCAGTCGAGGGGGGGGGGGGGGGGGAGGAGAATGCAAAACCATTGTACTGATTGTTGTAAGAAGGGTGAATGAACTGGAGTGAGTGTGTATGTGAGAGTGCCAGTATGTGTGTCTGTGATTTTTTGTTTTTGTTTTTTTGAGCTTACACAAATAATTGAGGACAAGAGTTTGGAGTGGCACACATGTGAGATTCCATAATGCACATGACTGCCACTAGAAACCGCAGCGGCCAAACTAACCGAATTACAACCGCTGGAGTGTGCAGACTTGTACACAGAAGTGACCTCTTAACGCTCGTACATGGCCGACCTTTAAAATGTCGCTGGTCTTTTAATAATCTTGATCAAAAGAAAAGTCTGGGGTAGGTCAACATCTTTGGCCCACTGTGCATGTGCAGCGGCAGCATATCAACCAACCAATCACTGCAGAAAACCTTTCATGAGAACTCCTAGACTACAGCTAGGATGCTCATTTTGTACAACTCATCGTCCAATTGTATGAGAACTGAGGACACAGATGAGTTAGAGGGTGCCTCAACGTACAGAATAGTAAAGCTTTGTGAATTATCTTGTTTGCACATTAGCTTTAGATGTGTGGGTTGAAAAAAAGGGCTTTTCATAATTCGTAGGATTTCATATTGCAGTCTATTTAACCTGACAGTTCAAAACCAGACATAGAAAATGTATGACAACTCCCAGGGCAACTTGATTTGAATCTGCACTTTACTACAGCGGAGTTTAAGATGTGATATGACATTAGTCAAGTTCATGTCTTAATAACCAGTTTGACAATAAACCCATCTTGCACTTGTCTTCTTGTCCAAATGTCTTCATTTCCTTTTATTGTTTGTTGCTGAGCCACTTGAATGATGAATATCATGTAGGTTTGGTGTCTATGACTATTAATTGTTTTCACATGGCCTAATTAGGCTGAAATGCGGTCAAAGTAGATAAAACCCTCCCTACAGGAAAACTGAATTAAACAAGAAAAAAGGCTCATTTTTAATCCTGATCTAAATCATCTAACAGTGTGGAGTAAAATGGTCATCAGTGAATTGCAAAAACATGGTAATCTTGCAGCTTTTCTCCCAATTAAACCTTTATATTTTCCTATTAATTTCCATATTATTTCAGGGCCTGCTTCTGCTGCACTTACTGAGCACTCAACTCGTTTCAGATACTTGAGCTGGGAGTGGGGGTGCAGGGAGAGACTCCTTTGAACTGATATGTGGCCAGACAAACCTTTGACATTGCAGGAGGTGTTGCTCATGTTGAACATCCAGTTGGTTCCAAGAAAAGTCCCAAATAAAAACAACGTGATTTATGGGTTGTTTGTTCAATGCTCATCGCTTAGAGCATTAAAAGAAGTGGCTAAGTGGGTTTGCTTCTTGCTCCCTGAGAGATTGACTGTGTTATTTAAGTAGTCCGAGGGAATCTTAAACTATTTCTAATGTGTGTTTTCCAGCTTTTTTTGTTCAGCACAAAAATTCAAAACTGTTTATATGGTACAGCAGCTCATACATAATCAGTATATTCTTGTTAAATTAACCCAAACATTAAATGTAAATTGTATTCATTTCCACATAAAAAATACATGTTTCTATCTAAGGAAAAAATTGATTTGAACACACGAACATGCATATAATAACACAGCCCTGCTTATAGATACTTAGCTATTCATGGAATTTAACGACTTGCGTTGAACAAATGTGGTAAAAGCTTTTAAAAAGACCTAAAAACATTAAATCAAAGTTTATTTAAATTGCAAAACCACAAGGGTGTCTCAATGCACTTTACAGCAAAAACAACAATATTAAAAGAATCAAGAAGAGACAAAAGAAAAGTAAATGAAACAAAACCCCCAAAAAACAAACATAAATAAACAAATGACAGAACATTTAAACATCCAGTACACAGAATACCATCTGACAATAGTGAATCATGGGACACATTATCAAATGAATATCAATGATAACTGAAGTAACTTGATTGTAAAAGGTAGCAGGTTCAATAGATATGGAGCTTGGTAAGAGAACACTTGACTATCAAATGTTTTTTCTCTTGATTCTGGGAACAGTATGATAGGCAGCATCATGCAATCGGAGTAAGTGTGGGAATATAAAGGGTGATAATATCAGACATGTATAATGGTGCAAGCCAATGTACTGATTTATAAAAAAGAGATGCACCATCAAGTCTGATCTAGCCTGAATTGCGAGTCAGTGAATGGAAATTAGGATTGGAGTAATATAGTCCGATTTTCTAGTTCTAGTTGGTATTCTGGTGGCAGCATTTAACACTGCAGCTAGGTGGGCCAGAAAATAAAACATTACAGTAATTTAATCTTGATGAAACAAAAGTGTGTATTAAACAAGGAACATATTTTCAAGATATTGTGACAGTGGAAAAATGCTATCTTAGTAGTTTCCCTAATGTGAGCATTGAATGAAAGAGCTGAGTCAAAAATAACAGCAAGATTTTTAACTGTGGAGCTCTGGGTAATTACACAATGCCCAATGGTCTGTCAGAAGAGGCAATTAGGTTTTTGGGCCAACAATTAACATCTCAGTTTTACTGAGATTTTTTTGCAAGAAGTTTTGGGACATCCAATTTGTAGTAGCGATTAGGCATAATTCAAGATTTACAATTTGTGAACAATCATCAGATGTAATTGGTTTGTAAATTTGAGTATTGTCAGCATAACCATGAACATTGACACCATAGCTGCAGAAGATTTCACCACGAGGTACCATGTATATGGTTAAAAGGAAAGACCCCCATCACAAAGCCCTGCGGTACACCAACATTAATTCAGAACAATTACGAGTGGGCAGACTATTGTAAGATAGAGCGTGAATAATGAATAGAAAAATAGAAAAAAAAACAATGGTTGTTTAAGATGTCAAAAGAAAAATAAAGTAAGTAAAGATAATAAATAATGGACAATATGGAAATGTGAATTGCACAGAGCAGCACCTCTGTGTCTCAATGAAAATTTCACCACATCATAAAGGAAGATGAAGATGTTCAGACTGACCAGAATAATATGAACGAATGCTTGGATTGAAAAATATGAAAAGTCCTGAAAAGTCACCACTGAGCACCGAAATAAAATGTTATAAATAAACATACAATTCTGTAGTTTACTGATACTAAAGACAGTTAAAAGTTTAATGTAAAGATAAAGATTAAAGTGTTAAAGTGTTATTCCTCTGTGCCATTGAGCAAAAACCACATCAACAAGCTACAGTGTTGTACTGGGTGACATGTTCCCTTATAACTATAAACTAGTTAATTTTGAGTGTTGAAAACTACATTACTTTTATGAAATCACTTACTTTATTTAAAAAATGAAACTAAACACTACATCTTTACTGGAAACAGGTGTACTTGGGACTGAGAGCCACAGACAGGGAAGTTGAAAAGTGTTCCTGAGAAACAGACACACATAGTTCATTAGAGAAGTATGAAATAAGGCCACTTCTCTGTTGTTGAGAGACACGTGTCCTTATTTATTCGGTTTCAATGTGATGCTAACCAGTACAGAAGCAAATACTCATGATCACATATATAATAACATTATATAAAAGTCACAATGGAACTGTGTCTTTAACAAATAATCACTTGTCATATTCATTATTTTTATAATGCAGGTGTAAAAGATAAACAATCTTCCTCACTTTTAAGCGAAATGTTGAATTAATGTTTTCTTGTCCCCTTCCCTCTCGTAGTGAGGATCTCACCACCTGTTTCCTCCACACATACAGCAGCAGTCAGTCCTTGAATGTCACACCTGTCCTAAATGTTCTGTGCTGAGTGACTGCCATCATCTCCAGCACAGTGTGTGTGTGTATGTGTGTGTGTGTGTGTGTGTGTGTGTGTGTGTGTGTGTGTGTGTGTGTGTGTGTGTGTGTGTGTGTGTGTGTGTGTGTGTGTGTGTTTACAGGCCAGTGGAGGCTCAACAGAGCAGGTTTGGGTACATTTTTTTTACTTAGTCTATTTTGTAATCTGTAAACAAGAAGTGTGTAATCTCTGGGGATTGTTTAAAGCTAAAACAGCAATTCGAAACCATACTGTGTACCAGTGCTTCTCAAAGTGCTTGACTGGGGTCCCCAGTAAAATGGTTAATCATTTATTTTCACTTTGAGTCCATGCATAAGTAACAATATGACAATGTATGATGGTATGTATGTTATGGTCATGGGTTTCATACACTTTCTGTAATAAATCATCTAAAATCTTAACAAATAGAGATGTATGGTCTAATTTGTGTCAGTTTAGGGGTCCTTGATGTGAAAAAGTTTGAGAACCACTTGTGTATTCTGTTAGTGTTGCATAACAGCAACAGGAGTCTTTTTGGATCAAGAGCTAGCTGATTTGAAGAAAACAGTTGAAAAAGAAAAAGAGGCAAGGAGAAAAACGATGTTTTATATGTTTTGGCTTCACTGGCAGTGCCTCCCTGAGGAGTGTCACTGACCTGTGCTGTTTTGCTTGATCATGACCACACCCGTGATACCCGGCTAAAAATAGTGCAGAGATCTGAAAGAGGGCACATGGTTATTTACTCAGAGCTCATTATTTTTACCTTGTGTTTGATTTTCAATCCGAGAAGTAACATACAACTGGGAATTATATCAGTTAATCATCCGTTATCTCAGTTAACCTAGATTTCCTTCAGCGGGAATGTGAAAAGTCCCCATTGATGGTAATTGTGAAGTTTGTAGTGTAGGTGTTTCTGGGTCTCATTGCCCGGAACAAGTCGAGGCTTGTCACAGCTCGGTGTAAAAAGTGTGAGTGTTCATGTGGCGTAGCCCCACTTAAACTGGCGCTAGAGGTTAACTGGATGTTGATATAAGGAGGGAGAGAGGAAGAGAGGGTGCAGAGAGACTAAGGAGGATAGCTGAAATTAGCTCTGTGCCGCTGGAGGAAGGTGTGTGTTTGCAGACTGTGTGTTTCAAAGGCAGATTTTCTGGAATAGTCCTTCTTTAGGCTTTTGGCAGCATAATGTTTTTCGACAACAGTAGTGTGAGGGTGTAGTGAGTCAGAGGGTTTGCCCATGAAGTCCCAGCATTGAAGGTGAAGGAAAGACTACCCTGCTGAAGTGTTTTTAAGCAACACAGACTCCCTGACATCCCTTAACCCATGGTTTAGGGGTACAAACATACAGATATATGCTTTTAATCACCTTAATACACAAAGGCTTTTCCTAATGCCCTAAGAATCACTTATAAACATTATTGTAAAGACAGATGACATGTTTCAGAAGTCTGTTAGAGAAAGTTACACATCACTTCTGTTTGGAGTCTCATAGACAGCAGCTGATAAACCTGATTGAATACAATAGATTTTCATATATGAAGAATATGATCAGGGGGACGTCCAGGAAGTTTAAACACAAGAGTTAAATTTATGGGTGCACATTTTAAACACAAGTCACCTCCAAAGCATATCTGACACAGTCCTCAGTCACTGTACACAAGGTTTCACATTATGGCTTATTTTCGTGGCCTTTTGGCAGCGCTGTCAGCTCAGCCTACTTCTGTCCTGTCTATATTTAGGGCTGAATAATGCCCTGTTGGAAAGCTGCCCTACATCAAGCTTGCTCCTCCATCTCTAAATACCTGTAGGTGAACTCTGCTCAGTCACCAGACACCTTTTCTTTCCCTGTGTTGCCTCTGTCTGCATGTGCCACTCACTGCATTTCACGTCAGTTCAGCAAGGCTTTCCCGGGATGACAGACAGGTTGAATAATGCTTGAGCTAATTCCCAATCACAAACATGTACGGTAATTAATGTCTCTTTTAATGTTTTCATTACTTTGTCTTTTTCCTGTCTTTACTTTTATCTGTCTCTACCATTGTCTCTGAGTCTCTCAGTCTATCTTAACCCACCTCCTCACTCTTTACCTATTCTGCTTTTCTCCGTCTTCCTCATCCTCTCTCTCATTGTCGTTAATCATCACAGCAGCAAGAATGACTGCTGCTCTCGCTTCTATGGCTTCTCTTTATGGCTGCATTTGTGGAGGGATGAGCCTTTAAATGTACTGAAACACAATTGTAAAAAGTAAAATGGGCTGAAATGTTCTTGAACAATGACAATCAAGCTGATTCAGACTAATAAGAGCAGCAGTTTTATCAGGGCAGCAGACAAGTTTATCTCACAGTCTGTTCAAATCCAAAAATGTCTAGCCTTGTTGTTAAAGTTTACATTAAATAGACCCACAAGTAGTTCAATCACTGTACAGTTATAATGTGGTTTTATTATTTTGTGTAAAATATAAAATATTTGGAATAGAAATGGAAAATCTTTTTGTTACACTCTTAAAATGGTAGATACAACTAAAAATTACATATATTAAAAGATAATATGGAAAATGCCTTATTTAAAAGAATTAAATACCAAAGACGACTGTGTGCCTGTAAGATGTAACCTGTTAAACACTGTATCATTGAAACAAAGAGTGCTTGTACAAGTTGTTTTTCTAATGTTAATCTACTGATTTTGCTTTTAAATATCAATAAAAACAACATATAAAAAACAATATTATTTCATGAAGACTAACTGTTTAATAAGAGCACAGATACTGACTTTTACTTTCAGTATACTGCACTTTTAAAGCATAAGTAACTAGCTGGCTGCCAGATCAACATCTGTCTCTTTACACCCTTGAAATTTGATGTTTTGGTGTTGTTTACTGTACTTTAGCTGTTGTCCCTATTCCTAACAAACCACACTGCCACTTCAGTTTGACTTGAAAGAAGACGCAGATCCACCAGAGGCATGTCAGTGCAGTTATTTAGTGCCACCCCAGATCTGAGGGCCAGTATGTTCCAGTTAAAAACATTCCCACAAAGTTCCTTCGAGTGAGCACATTTTAAAGTAATGGCCTCAACGAACTTTGATTTGGGCATGAATCCTTTTATCCCTCCAGTCCTGTAAGAGTAAATCTATCTTCATCGTCCTGAAACTGAGTTTAAATGGAAGTAGATGTCTGCTGCATGGATTCACCAGAGTGCCGCACTTTGTGCATCACTGTGCACGATCAGAGCACCTGCTGAATGTAAAATAAGAAGGTGGTGACTGAGAGAGTGGTGTTGGGAAAACGTGACCAATTACATAAGAGCCCCTGCAGCTAAAATAGATAGGCGGGGTATTAACATGGGGATCACTGGACTGAATCTGATACTGGGTCTCTGCCGCTCTCTCTCACTCGCTCTATCTTTCTGTCCCTCACTCACACACACACACACACACACACACACACACACACACACACACACACACACACACACACACACACACACACACACACACACACACACACACACACACACACACACACACACACACACATACACATATACTGATTGGACCAGAGACACTGTTAATTGTGTGACTGTAAACAGCATATTATCTATTATGTGTGTGTGTGTGTGTGTGTGTGTGTGTGTGTGTGTGTGTGTGTGTGTGTGTGAGCGCGTTGTGAGTGAGAGACTCAGAGACTGAGAGAGAGAGAGAGAGAGAGAGAGGGAGAGAGAAAGAGTGATTGCAGCTTTCCGAGCACACAAGCAACAAGACTTTCCACTTTGAGTCAGCTGTCAAAACACCACACATATAAATAAAGGGAGAATTAGCTGGCATGGCAGTCATTATAACAACAGATACACAAATTAAACACATACACACATGCAACAAGGGTCTGAATCCATGTGGTATGTATCTAAATCAGGACAACCCCTTCAAGGTCTTTTTTAAATCTGTCCTCTCAGTTAAATGTCAGTGAAAACATTATTAGTTATTCTAGTAAATTTGAATTTGCTAAATTGCCTAAACATAAGTCCTGATTCATTTCAATACAATATGCCATTTTTCTTTTCCAGTGGTATGATCCTATAACCAGTCAAACTCTGTAGATATTGTATACACAGTACAGTATTACCATCTGGACTGTAAGGCATTGTGATCATGTTTGTGATTATCAGTGTACATATTTTCAGTATATATATAATTCTATAGCCTATAGTGTCTGTCATTCAAGTGAATGGGAAAGTGTGTCCAAACTTTTATGGTCGCAGAACATTAACCAACCAATAAACAAAGAGCACAACTGTTAACACCTCTGTTGCTTCATTTCAACTTCTGTGTTCCAAGATAGTTTTCATACTGATGGAGGCAGGTCAAACTCGTGTCACCACTTCTCTAGTAAACATACTTCTGTCAACTCAGAAGATAATAAATATGGAGATTGGTCTCTCTGTTCATGGGGCATCTGAGGTAACGTGGGCGGCTGACATTGGTGGCGGTCCAGGCACGAACAAACCTGTTTGAAGTCAGAGACAGTTGGCAGCAGTGACGCTGAGCCCCCAGTAGCCTTTTCAAACACAGACTAATCAGGAATTTGGTGCTTCACAATGCAGAAACTAGGCACTGCTCATTCACAGTGTGTGACGCTCAGAACTTGAATACTGAGAAGCATAACTTATGGAAACCCTGAGCTAACTTTATTACCAGTATCTGTGTCTCTCGCTTTTCACTCTCACACGTGTTAATATCCATCATGGCTGTGAAAGATGAGGTTTTATGTAATCCATAAAACTGACATGTTATGAGACTTGGAAGGTTATCTGGGTTTTCACTGACCTCTGAGACTTCTAAGACCTTTCAGGATTGCACGAGACATCGTGAACCCTGCATTTCAGTGACATATTTCAAACTTTAACGACTGTCTTCCACATGAAGAAACTAATGTCCCTAACCTTTGACGACGGATTAGTTTCACCCAAAATTTCATATAGATTTTGTACATGCCTAAGACATAAATTAGTAATTGGTAATTCATAGTTGTACATCAAAAAGAATTTCAGTCATTTTAGTCTGGCAGACTAGTCCAGGGAATATCCCATGAATCAGCATGACAAGGCAGCAACGTGACGAAGTAAATCATTAAGTCTTGGCTTGTTGTCTAAACATGATAGTTTATCAAAATGGGCGGCTCATTCATGTAAAGAAGAATGCATGACCTGGAAAAAAAGGCTTTTAGTTTCATTTTTTTATAGAACGCACCTTGTACAGTAACAATTCCTCGTGATGAGACTAAATGTTTGGCTGTGCCCACATTCATTTGTTGCCAGTGCCAAACCATCTGCCACGAAGCAATACTGACTCATCAGGCCCGCCTACACTCTTTTGAGAATCCATGATTTCCACAAGGTACCTCCTTTTCTGTCTAATCACCATGTACTGCACCTTCCCCAGTATTTCACTGTGGCTCTGCAGTGCTGAATCCATCACAGACCTGAGTATGTGGGCGCAAAATGTTGCAGATAAAAGAGCAGTCACAGCCAGAACCACAGCCTTGTCTCAAATGTGTGAATACATAACACAGGTTTTTGTCAAAGCTCGTCCTAATTTGATCATTTGGGAAAGCTTTGTATTATCTTCTGTTCCTATGCATTGTCTGGTGTTGTCTAGTTTGCCATTTTAGCAATCATGCCATACCTCCAGTAGGCAGACACATAATGATTTATCATAATGATTTATGTGTGAACACGTGTACACAGATTCTCTCTGTTCTGGCACCTATCAGCAGTTGATAATTCACACAAAGAGTAATGACATGACAGTGTAAGTTCTGGTCTCAAGCTGCCAGGGACGGACAGCAAAAGATCCAGCGTCCAGAGAATAATACTCCAGTCTGCTGGTGTCCATTACTCATGATCACACCGATACAGCTGATACGACACATTAAATCTTTACATCTCTCTCTCTCTCTCTTTGTCCACTCCTTTCCTGCCTTAGCTTTCTGTTCCTTTGTCTGCAAATGATGACAAGTCAAAGCTCTGTAAAATGTGAGAATAATTGTGAGAATAAACAACTTACATTTGAAAAAAAAAAACATGTTCAAACAATGTCAGGTGTACAGGTTGGAGTCTAATGAGAACTTGAACTCAAGCTGGACCGCAGAGAGAGAAGAAAGATGGCAGATTTTCTTCTCAGGGCACCCGACCTTCTACGCACAGACTTTAGTGTTTGACGTGGCGTCCCACACAGGGAGTGTCTGAGAGGTTTTCTTAAAGCGTTCACAATAATCAAAAGGGCGGCACACTTAATTACAGGCATGACAGTCATTGTCTGGTATGTACGTGTGCTTGTCTTTGTTTTCTGTTGTTCCCACATGTATCACAGAAAGTCAGAGAGAAAGTCATGGGCGTGGCAAAGGGAGGGAAGAAACAAGATCTGATCTGTCCACATGCCACAATGAAAACAGAATTCCCCATTTGTCAATCAAAGATCCTGCCAATCAGAGTGATGCACAAATCTCCTACTGAACATTTACTGTCTCGGATGTGTAAGCAAATCAAAAATCACCGAAAGGCATGAAAATCCATCAGGTTCAAAATGGAAATGTATAAAACAAACAACACACACATATATCAGAGTTCAAAAGTGCATTAAAGTAAAAAATAAAGAATCAAAAAAACATATTCTTTTTTCCTACTGTAAAGAATTAAGAAGTGAAGCTTCTCTCTGTGAAAAGGCACTTGCTCTTCTCCCCACAACTGAGATTGCTGTGTTACTCTGTGAGCCCTGAGAAGCACGTCTGCCATTAACTCCTTTCATAGCCTCCACAGTTCATCTCTGTAACTTTATCACCCCCCTCTCTCTCTCTCTCTCTCTCTCTCTCTCTCTCTCTCTCTCTCTCTCTCTCTCTCTCTCTCTCTCTCTCTCTCTCTCTCTCTCTAATAACCTGCATGTGAGCTTTCATCCACTTTCCTCTGGTTAATGTTCAATCAACTTGTAGAGAACCTACAGACACAACCCAGGCCACAGCTGTAGCTCATTATTTAACAGAAGCCGTGATGTTTTACTCTAATAAGATTTAGTATGCTAACTACTGTAGCAGTCAGTTAAGATGATGTACTGTGCGTATAACAGAGATATTCTGGGATGACAAACACTTTCACATGACATTGCTTCACCATCACCATTTTACAGTCCAGTTGTAGTCCTGTGGTTACAGCAATGTACTGTAAGGGAAGAAATAAATTGATTCACCTCAAGTTAAAAATCCTACATCAGCATTTCTTCACAATATGCTGAGGTAAGTTAGCAACGGAGTACCAGTTTTCCTTTACAGTATTATACGAGTCTTTATAAATACACAAAGGGACCATGAAAAGGCACATTTTTTCCTCAGACAAGAGACACAAGAATAATACTGATGTGACAGTATTACATGAACTTGAAACCAATATATATTTACACCGGCCTAAAACATGGCATACAAGACAAATTACATCCTATTGGGTTACTCCACATTTTGATAGCAAAATGTTAGCCTGACTTATTATATGGCACTGTTTGCAGTGAGAAGCAACAGAGAGAGACATGTTATCATTAACCATCATTGGCTGCCCTTATTTCAGAAGCTTCTTCTTTACTGACTCAAAACTGATTTGTTTTTTTGTTGTTTGAACATAAGCAGCAGCTCAGAAACAAACTTATTTAGCACATGCATTACAATTCAGAATCGCTCTGTGCTCCATCTATATATGAAGTAATTCTGTCACGCTTAACTGTCCTGCTGTGTGCAACCAGACTGTGTGCATCCTGTAACCGTAGGTGATTCTGTGTATCACTTCAGTCGGAGCTGGATCAGACACACATCTATGACAGGAAGCATGACCCACATGCATTAAGTTTATTCTCGTCTGTGTCTTATTAAATTATAACCATAAAAGGAGTTAAATCATGGTATTATTGAGAACAAATTAACAGTAATGGGATCTTGGACCGACTGTGTGAAGTTATTTTAAGTGGATTTTAAAGATATGTTTTCTTAGAACAGAACTGACTCACTGAACATAAAACATAAAACATCTGGATACTTACAATATGCATATTAGTACTATTAATCAGTCAGAAGAAACATAAATAGTTTTATCTGACCCTTGTCACTGCTCATTTAAAAATGTAAGCAAAGATGGAAAAAAGAAGGAAACATTTTTAGTTGAGATAATCTCACCCAAAGGTCCAATTATTAGCTGTTCTAGAGTTGTCAATCATATTACATGATCTTCATCTCTTCATCTGCTGATATTCATCATGTGATAAGTTGACCCAGTCGACATGTAATTGTAGATCTTCAGATTCATTTTTAAAGTTTTTAAAGTGCTCAAAAAAATGGAAATTTGAACACACAAATCAGCCCCACCTGCTGAGGAAGCTCATGTCATATAAAAGCTGTGAAACAGCTACTAAATGGACCTTGCCATGAGATTGTTTTCTAAACTGCTGTTTCCAACATCAAATGAACTGCAAACCTCAACATTTTCTAGTTTTAAAGAATTTATATCGCAAAATCTCATGCTTATCCCTCTATATAAGCAGTAAAGTGTCCTGGAAATCTTTAAAATCACCACTGAATATATCAATAACATGAGACAACAAGACTCTGATTGCTTTTTATCCTATGTTGTTTTACCCTAGATTTTATTATACTTGCATTATTATACTAATACAAAAGACAAAAACAACACTCATACACGTCAATGTAATCTGTTGATCATCAGCATAAGACATGGTGACACTTCACCCTGCCCAACATCTACATAGACTACAGTGACTTCCATAGAATACTAGTTAGAGCCAGGCACAGCCTTTGCTTATTGAAAAGTTTCTTTAATTATTAAATAATTTAATTATTTGTGTTAATACAAAAGAAGGCAGACAGTAATTAGCCCTTAAAATGCAGATTATAATTTTGTAGGTTTATGCACAAATTAAAATGTTTAATACATATTCAGATTTTAAGCAAAGATATGTTTTAATTTCTCCCACAAGAGTGAAGATTCACTGCTTACAGTAATGCTGTGGTTCTCTCTCACCGGGTCACATGAGGACAACAGTGAGAGGCCTCCACTGTACATCACCAAGTGGAGTGTGTAGGAGAGGTAAGACTTATGTCACAGTGGATATGTGAGAGGTACTGTGGATAAGAGCATCACTTTAATGGCTCATAAAATCAGTGAAACAACAGTCAAAAGGGGGCAGCTGTCATACCGAGTGGCTTAAGCAGAATGTATAGCCTCACTGATCAAATCAACCAAATAAACGAGTGAGCAGCTGTGTGACACCTAAGGTTGTTATCTCTCTCAATCTTCTAGTAATACAGCGTCTGCACTGATATGGTCTGATTTCTTAAAAACTTGTACCTTGAAAAACGTTTATAAGCAATAAAAGTAATTTTTAGTCAGTAATGGTGGTGATGGTATGAATATATCTAGAGCCATCAATGTCAATGTGCATTTATTTACAACTGTAGTCATTTGTGAACTCTTTTTGTTTACCACTGCTAAAATGATAAGCTACAGAACGTATGTTTTTACAACATAAAAATCTGAATTTTTGAGAAGCCATTACTTGAAAATGTCTTGAACAGTTAAACCAACAATCGATGAATGGATTTACATTACTTATGATATCTTTAGGATGGAAAGAATAACTTTTTCCGTTAGACTGCAACAGAAAAAGTTAGTTTTTTGATTGTTTGTTTGTCTTTTTTAGTAAATAAAGTGTCAGTGATGTAACTCCTGTTGTTCTATTTACTAAGTTGTGATTTTGAATGAGACATTTCAGTTTTTGTATTCATTTTTTCATTATTTAGCATTACTTAATTTGCATCTGTCATTTGCTGCAAATGCTTTTTTGCAGCTGGATTGTCAAGACCTATAAGTCATATTATAATGATCACATGTTTATATGATGTTTGGATATATACAAATAGAAGAGATTTAAACAACAAATAAATCAATATTTCAGTAAGTAAAGTTAAACTGTACAAATAGTTGCAATGTATATTAATACTGAAACTACATCAGTTTTACACTTTTCTGGTTAGACAAGTGGAAATTATAGATGAAAGGTCAGTCTTGAAACAAAGATTCATCCACTTCATGTGCAAACAATGTATGTCAATCTGTCCAAAGTTTGTTGAGTTATTTCTCTGTTGGCCAAAGTGTCCAAAAATAACAATGTAGCATTTGCTACGAGACCAGGTTGCAGGGGATTAATGGGGTCAAATACTGTGTAGGACTGTAATGATATAACTGACTAAATCCACAAGTTGGCACTTGCATAAGCAGAAATATTAGATTAGTTAAAAGTATGTGTTGCAGGAGACATGTTCAGTTTGACCAAAAGGTTCACTCAGATAAATATTCATGTATTGACATCACAGAGAGAGAGAGAGAGAGAGAGAGAGAGAGAGCAATTACACTGATCACTTTCCCTGTGCCTTCCCAAAGTCCTTACTATACAGAGCTGAAATAATTTACTGATACACACACACACACACACACACACACACACACACACACACACACACACACACACACACACACACACACACACGCACACACACATGTGCACGCACGCAAATGAATACATGTGCCCACAATGTCTGAGTCTAACGTGCCCAGCATGTGCAGGACGCAGCCCGATCATATTGCGTTTTAGCACCATATACAATTACAGCACTAGTCAGGTGTCAGAACAAATTGTATGTGTGTGTGTGTGTGTTTGTGTGTGTGTGTGTGTGTGTGTGTGTGTGTGATGGTGTGTGTGTGGTTTGCTCTCTTAAACCACAGGTGAGTGTTTTGATCCTTCTGTGGCCCTGGCTGCCAGCCTGTTGCTAAAGAGGAGTGTTTTCAGTCAACATGCCTATTTTAATAAGGGTTAACTATGTCAACAAACACAAACACACATAAACAACACCCACAGACAAAAATGCACATGTGCACACACGTGAACACACGTGAACACACACACACACACACACACACACACACACACACACACACACACACACACACACACACACACACACACAGACACACACACACACACACACACACACACACACACACACACACACACACACACACACACACACACACACACACACACACACACAGTGGCAAAGATCATTAATAAGTATGTTAATTCACAGGACCAGCAGAAGAGAATTTCAGAGCTCTCAGCTTACAGGGATCATGTCTCATAACATTTCCAAATAGCCTAGTAGCTCATAGCCTAAGAGGTCATAGGTAATTTCTTTTTTACCTACTTTCTTTCTTGCCTTTATTTGCTGTATTAAATTGGACTATAGGATACATAGATGGTGCTCAGATTTTGATATGAAAATTTGAAGACAGTAATGTTTCTCCCCAGCATAAAAGGAGATTTTTTTTATTTTCCTTTGTGAGAGAAACACTTTGAATGGTAAGTCAGAGTTAGTCAAAAATAAGCTGATTAAAATTAAGTTTGACAAATAAATCTTAACTCAATGACCACTTACCAGTTCTTTGTAGAGCTTTATACTGTTTCTTGAGGTCTTCCTTAGGGGATGGAGTTTGCTCATTTGATGCTGCTGTTTTCACAGCATATATGATAAACCGATTTCATATATAATATAAACATCTGTCAGTGGTGAAAAAGAACTACATACATACACACATACACACATACACTCAAACACTGTACTTAAATACTTGTACTTGAGTGAAATGCAGGTTGAATGTATGAGTTTTCATGTATTTCTACACTGTGGTGGTGCTATTTGTAGGCTATTGGTGTAACAGATTTGGAGTCCTTCTCCCACAGCTGGTTGTGTGAAAACAGGTGGTTGGAAAGACAAAAGTTATATGACCACCTGTTAACTTAGGTCAGGTGATGACAGCTGAGCTGTCTCCATGGCAACTGAGCAAACTCCATTCATTGAGCAAGTGTGTGGGCATTTAGATAAAAGATATTTTGACAAATTAAGTTGTGATTTGTTTCTTTTTGACACTTTCTCCCACAATATTTCATCACAAAGAGGGCACCTAAGTCAAAATGTTTCCCTCACAAAGCACAAAGTGCTCTTACTTGCACTTAAAAAGTAGTATATTTCAGACTTGGTCTACACTTTACAACTCTTTGACATTTACATTTTGTACCCAAATATACCCTGTTTGGAAATCCCCGACCATGTTCCTTCTTGTTTGTCTGATCTCTGTTATGCCAGCCAGTTGAAGGTTTATCTGGTTTATCATTTATCAAATTAAGTGAATCTCTTTGGCTGAGGATGAAGACAGGAAATTGTAACACTCTTCATTAAGGAGAGCGGTTGCTATTTATGTTGCGATGACAACTCTGCCTCTGCACCCATGGGAGAGACCATCCCTGATATCTTCACTCAATAATGGATTCAGACTTCTATTTATACTCCCTCTCACTCACTCTCTCTCTCTTTCACTCTCCCTCTTTCTCTCCGACTGTCACTTGGCCAGTTCTCATAATAATTATAGCTGCTGGCCATCATAAAAAGGCTGTTACAGAAATAACCGAGGCCTCAGTAGACAACATCGGCAGTTATTTGAGCAAGTGCGTAGGTAACTCTAACCATAGTTGTAGCAGAGGACAGCCAGATGTTTCTGTGCCTCAAGAACTGAGCTACAGGGATATTTATGTATTTTAGATTTTCTTTCTTGATTAGGAACTTAAAAAGGATGCACATTTTAGCCTTAAATAATACAACATTATCACAGTTATGATAAACCCATTTAACAAGCTATTTAACTAAATTTCATGCAGGACAAAATTGATGTCTTGAACACCCATAAGTCAAGTCTTTTTCTATTTAATAGAACTGTAGCAACCATTAAGAAGAAAACTGAGGTCATCTTTTCATCAGAGCTGTAGTAGTTGTAGATTTTAAGTCATAAATCACCAGAGCAACTCCACAAAAGAAGCAATGTGCCTGATTGTAGAATGAAAACTTGCCTCTGTGTCTTCAATGGTATGGCCCTGCTCAGTATTTTCTTAATGGTGTAGTAACCTAGAGGGAATTTATGCGTGGTATTTTATAGGCTGATTTTTACATAAAATTCCAAAAAATATGATCACTTTTATGTCAGAACTATAATTCAGAAAGTATGAAGAAGGCTTTGAAACAGCATTTAGTCCTACGTTTTCGGCAATAAACAGTTAATATAATTTTATATTTGACCCCATAAATTAAATAATTAATGGATGGTTGTTACATGGGCTGCTGATGCATATTATGGACAGTGTGCACATGAGGTAAGTAGATAGGAATTGGAAAAGGATAAGTCAGGGGAAATTTAACCCTTTATATTGGTGGCATTGTAAAATATAGTGTATGGGAAAATATTGGACGTAATAGGCACACACAGAGAAAATCAAACAGAAACACACTAATGTTCAATTTGTTGAAACGGGCGCACACTTGCACATTTTCTTCAGTTTTATTATTATGTTTTTAAAAAAGTGTAACACACACACACACACACACACACACACACACACACACACACACACACACACACACACACACACACACACACACACACACACACACACACACACACACACACACAGATAGACACATGTCAATTATGTTAAAAAGTAATTTAAGTGTTGAATAGAAAGTATTTAATACCTTGTGTTTTTGTCATAATCCTTATTTCATAATGTTACATTTCACCCCAAGGTATGTTATAAACTAACCCAGACTGGTGTTAATTGTAACATTTCACTCCTCGTGTTTGAGACTAAACCATGTGTTTTCTGTTTGTGATGCAGAGAAAACAGCTATGCCATTAAATAGCAGACACATGTTACTGGTTTGCATCAAATTTTGAATGCACTATTTCAAAAGAGCCCCAAGCTACTGACAGAAATGTAAAAAATGTTACAGCCATCCCTGGTCTCCCCCATCTCCTTTAAAGCTATTGGAAGCAACATACTGTTTGAATATTCTGACTCATAATTAGTCTCTACACCAATTCACATTCATAAATTTACCGTCAGTCATTAATAAATGTTTGATTCATCTTATGGGGAAAAAAGATTTTAACAATTATATGGTCCAGGAGAACATTGTATAGAATATGACAACAAGTTTGAATGCGGATTTTTAATCTTAATTTTTTTAAATTTTTTTTTTTACTTTTACAAACTTGTACATTTGCTAATTTAAAAATGTGTATCGGCTGCACAAAAGTTAAAAACTTATGGAATTTTTGTATATTTGGGGTCACATTAGGAAAAGTCTGGCTAAAAGAACTGTGTATAAGGTGTTTTTACAGCTCTTAAATGTAAAAATAGTTCAAATTTGACCCCGAACAGTATGTAAGGGTTAAGTGATACTTGGTTTGGTTAAGATTAGGGGAAGATTGTGGTCCTGTAAAAAAATGATGGAGGATAAGGCTGTTGTCATGGTTACAGTCTCCTGCTTCCATTAGGTTTGTCTCACTTGATGAAGTCCTCTGGACAAATGGATAAATAATAAGATACACCAAGGTAAAGTCCCGAGGTGATACAAACTGTACAAGCAGCGTCCTCTGCTGGTTTCAAACAGGAATAATAAAGTCAAGCAGTCTACCTTTTTAAATAAAGTTGGTTTTATTTACAGAGTCAGTTAAACATGGCTTCCCTAGCAACCAACCGTTGCGCTGATAAACATTGCTCGGTAACTATCACAGAGCTATTTTACTGTCTTTGTTGAAAAGTGAATGTATAGTTAGTAGTCATTTGACAGTATTTCAACTATCTAACATGTGTTGGGAAGGCAGGAGATGCTGAGTAACGTTACTGTTGATCGACTAACGACAATAAGGTCGTTAGCTAATGCTAATAGACATATGACATAGTAGAAATATGTCTATGAGGGAAACCGCTTGCTGACGTTTTGGATTTACATTAAGCCACTACTAGCATGCACACATATCATAAAGTTGTGTCATTTTTTCCATGTTTGTGTGGTATTTAATTAGTTGATAAGTTGCCCTTGTCCGACAATGGACACCTCGTACATCACTTAGTTACTCTATGTTTTGTTGCCAATAAGACCTAATATCCTATTATCGGAGACGTTCATAATCTTGCCAAGCTGATTTATAACTGCACTGGTTGTCTTGTGTTAACACTGATCCGCTTTTGCCCTTTGTCTTGAGTGAATGGATGAGCAGGGGGAGGGAGACTTTGTCCAGCAGTCATGCACATCATCCCTGGTTTGCAGTGAGGATCAGAGGCAGGATGCACAGAAAGCTTCACAGTTTCTCAGGGAAGCCGAGAGGATCAGGAGACAGTAAGTGTTACTGCTGGTGGCTATTCATTTCATTTGGATTCTTACATTTCGGCTTCACCGCAGAGATAGTGTGAAAACCAAATCACAGGAACATCATATAATAGAAAGAAATCCAAGTACACAACTACATCCTCAACATAACGTAAATCTGTGACAAAGTCTCAACAAAAAGTAAACATTATTTATTAGCTTTACAAAGGTAGTATTAACGCATGGTGAATATACTAAAGTATTATTTTAGTTTTGTCCAGCCCCGTCTTTCTTTTATGTTTTATTTTTGGTTATTTCATATGTATCTTTAATACGAAGAAGGTACGTCTGTCATTTAAAGAAGGCTTGACAATTGCAATAACTGATGTGGTACTATTAATAAAGAGATGCAAAGCCTGTGTTCAACTTTTACAATATTTAATGTAATATGTTGAAAACACAAAAGTAAAGCACATTCTGCTATTTAGCACTACTTACATACTTTTAAACTTGACATGTGAACAATTTATTTTGCCTTTTTCTACTTGCGTATTTGTATATTTATATTTGCATGTTGTTACTACTGCAGAAGGACTATGGCCGTAAATCAGTATTTTTCTGCTAACTCCGGCATGTTTACATCTGGTATTTTATATTGACGTTCATTGATTTGCTCTGTCCCTATCAAATAAACAAATAAATTCCTTATCTGTGCTGTGTTGAAAATATAACAAATCATCAAAACAGTAACATCAAATCTGCCATTGAACTTTGTGAATCATTGCAACCCCATTGAAGTCTGTCCTTACTGGTCAGCAATGTAATACATCCATTTAGCTTTTTCTCTTCCTCTTCTCAGGATTGAAAAATTGGATAAAGAGAGGACGTTGAGTGTTCAGTGCAGGAAGAATGGCTGGACAGATGTGTCTGGAGAACTGGAGGAGTACAAGAAAGTGCTTGAGGGAGAAAGAAAGGCAGAGAGTAGGTCTTACATCCACTTACATCCAGTTACTCTCAGCTGTGTGATCCTCACTCACTATACCCTGCAAGTGGAGCCAACACTTTACCTCTGTGATTTGCAAATTTCCTGTACATTTTTTTTCTTCAGAAATGAATCTTCAAAAGCACCTGGTGAAGATTCATAATGGGCTGAGGAAGTTTCAGAGACAGCTGATAGATGTGAAACCAACTCCTGAGTGTAAGTAATATCAGCTAAGCAGCCACAGTAAAATAATAATTGTGCATCACTGTGTTGTTAAACCTTTCATTCAGCCACCTTGATCAGTATATCAATATTTGTGCCATTCTGTTAAATCAATATTCCAGGAGCTAATGTAAAGTAGTGTGCTAGGTAATATAAACGGTGTCATTAGACTGGTTTAGCACAGATTAATAATGTGTTTTTGCTTTTTAGTGATTGAAAGACTAAAGGAAATCATGTCAGAGGTGGAAATTTCAATCAACACCCTGAAAGAGGAGGAGCGCTCATGGTAAAAGCCTACACCAAACAACAGAGAACCACATTAGACTCAGTGACCAGAGAAATACAAAACCACTATAATGTAATGTGCTTCAATATAATATCCCTTTAATCAATTCCACATTTAACTCATGTATAGTGTTACATTTTAGCTGAGACACTGTGAGAGCAGTTTTACTGATATTCCAGGTGTTTGTGATATTTTGCTCCCCCCAATTACATACAGGGAGAGCACAATGTTATAACTAAATGTTTCCTATAAAGTTTGTACTGTGTAAATACTTATTGAATTTTGTACTCAAATCTGACTTCATTGACAAAAGAGAATACATATTACATCATTGTTTCATAATTTTTATTGTTAAAATTGTGTAACTCCTTATTCTTAATATTCTTAATATTCTTCAAATAGATACTCAGTACAGTACTCTTACACAAAGTAATCAAAAGGCAAAGGTGACATACAGCCAAATATCAGTGTTTATGGCAGTGCTGTGCTTTGAGAATGAATATATGTACTATAATGAAAATATTGTGAATAGTTGTCCCTCTGCTCCTGCCAGCTTTGAGGAGCTTTTGAAGGAGGAGAGGACGTGTAGACAGGAGATCACTGCTTATGAGAAGAAAATTGAAAACTGGAGCCTTGTGGTCAAATCAGACCCCAAACTACCCCCAGCTCCCACTGTTAAGGTCTGTGTCTCATCACCTCACCCTCTTTTCTGTATTTTCTCAGCTGTCATTCATGCAATGAAGAGATTGAGTCCTGAGTTTGTTTTTGATTACAGAATCTTAGAATTGCAGTGTGATATATAAATATTATATTTCTGCTTTTGACCTCAGAAAGAGCTTGGAAGATGACACAAAACATACATTTCTGCATGCAATTTTGTCTCTGATATCATAAGAAAATGTGTATAATCTGTCATATAGTTTTAAGAAGCGAGAGAAAAATGTCTATCCTGCACCTACTGAAACTTTGTTAATGCACATATAGTTGTCTGATCCATGCAAGACTTAATTTATTATCTTTTTGAAAAGACCAAACCCCTGGACAGAGATCTCCCTGCAGAGGTCAGAGCACTTGAATCCTTCCTTCAGAAGACAGGAGGCCCTCATGGTGGCTGGGACCAGTATGACCACCAAACCTTTCTCAAGGTAAGAAGTTCAAATGCCGGCGCATCCTGGTGGTCGAGTGGTTAGAGCGCATGCCATGTAATCGCAGCGTCCCTAGTTCAAAACCGGCCAGGGACCTATGCTGCAGGTCAATCCCCCCTCTCTCTCCCTGTTTCCTTTCAGCCTCTCTGCCAGATAGTATCTAAATAAAGGCAAAAAAGCCCAAAATAAGTCTTAAAAAAAAAGGAAAAAAAAGAAGTTCAAACGCTTCGCTCCAGTGTCCATTTGAACACTTCTCCATGAGATTCTTATCTGAAATACTCTAATCTGTTTGATTTACAGGTCTGGACGAAGCACAATGGGCAACCAGCCTACAGGAAAGAGGCCAAACTTTACCTGCCTGGTAAAATGCTGGAGGAGATAGAGCAACATGAGGACTGGCACCAGGAACTGATTTATCTCCAGGACAGGAAGAGAGAGGTAGAGAACTGTGACAAAACACATGTGAGCTCAATAAGAAAACAAGTCCCATGTATAGTAAACAAAACCGTCCTCATGAAGCTGTGAGCATCTTGAGGACTGCCATGTGAAGGTGACAGTGAAGAAAAAGCAGCTTCACCCAGTGCAAAAACACAGTTAGGGGCACAATTGCTTTTACTGCACACAGATTATATATACAGTTTTAATTCTACCTTTACTGTAAATTGACAATTGACAGTGCTTACAAACCTCTGTTTAGTTAACCTCAATTGGAAACATCATTGTTCTTTAAAAATATAATAAAATAATATAATAATAATTTTGAAGCTATGGTACTGTCTTTCTGAATACTAATGTGGTTTCCATATTTACTACCTGTTTTCATCCCCAGGCTATCCGGAGTTGGAAGGCCAGCAAGCAACAGCACCTCCAAACCAGGATACAGAGCCAGAGGGAGGTGGAGGAAGCAGAAAGGAGGGAGAGAGAAGCCAAGAGCCAGGCCGAACAACACAAGTGAGTCTAAAGTAGAATACAATAAAAAAACAAAACTGATTGATGAGGTGGAGGAGGCATTGATTTCATGGCTAAAGCAGTGAAATGCACCCCCAGATCTGTTTTTGATTTGTCATCCTAAATATGGCTAATGTTTGAAGATTTATTTGGCCATAATCTGGATTATTGTCACTTTGGTGCTATCTGTTTTAGCTTGTTATGTCCTCTTCTATTTTAGGTCTGAGGAGGAGAAGAGGGAGGCTGCACGGCGACTGGAGGAGTGGAGGGAAGAGAAGAGAAGGAAAGACGAACAGGAAGAGGAACAGAGACTTTCTGAGGAGATACAAAAAAGGAGACGGGCAAAGGTACGTCTGCGCATGCATACAGTATGTATGAAAAGTAATTTAGGTAGTAATTTTGGTTATTAATCATCAGTTATAGACAGTGTGTGTGTGTATTTTTGTGTAGTCACTTGTGTGTTAATGTATCCAGTGTGGAGATCAATACACTTTTAGTATTGTTAAAAGCGCTCTATAAAATAAATGTTATATTATTATTATTATCATAGCAAAATGTAATGAGAAAGTCTATGCTTCTGTGAAAAACACCAAAAGTTTAAAATCGAAATTAAGTTTCAAAACAAGCTTGAAAACAACTCTTGAAGGCAGAGCACTCTACATATTTAGCAGTCAAAATAATCTCTGTTTTATCAGGAGGAGCGTCGTCGTCAGCTCGAAGTGAAGATGACCATTGAGGAGCAGCTACGACTGAAGAGAGAGGAGGAGGGGGAACAGACGAGGATGAGAAGAGAGGAGGGACAGAGGGAGATGGATGAGAGGAAAAGGGAGGCAGTGAAGGGCATCAAGCGCTTCAGTGAAAGGGTACAAAGTCTGAATTGCAGAAACCCAAGACCTGTTGTCAATTTAAATATAGAGCGCCTCAGTAGCCACTTTTTTACCACACTGGATTTTTAACAACAGCTCTGAGTGCGTGCTGCCACTGGATTCATGTGTCAGGGCACTTTTTTGGTTATGTAACATTATTATGGGATATGAGGGTTTACCTGTTTTTGAATTTTTGAAGTAAATGCAAAGGCTAATGTTAGTAGATAAAAAAATATGTCTGTGTAAAATATAAAGCTCCAGCACACGTTTTACTGCATTACTGATGCTGTTTCTGCCTTTCCACAGGATCTTCACAAGGTGGAGGCAAAGCTTCAGGAGAAACAGCTGAAGGAAAAAGAAGAAGAAGAGAGACATCAGAGAATCACTGCAAAATTAAAGGAGAAAGTAGGGGTAACACTAAGGACTTGATCATTCATTATCTTTATAATCTAGATATGAAAAGAGAGCCTCAGAATAAAAGACACTAATGTTTATATCTCAACCCTAAAATAAACAGATTTGTGGTTTCAGGATATGGTTGATTTTTATTTGTTCTTCATGTAGGTGGATGGTCACGTCACCAGAGACCCGACCAGGCTCACCCGTCCCACTAAGGGATGGCAAGAGCGAATGAAAAACATTGGACCTTCAGGAGGAGGACCCGTGCTACAGATGTTTCACAGGTCGGATTGCCTACACTTATTACTGCAGTCAACAGGCATTAGGTCTATTAAGGTTTTCTATCAAGCAGTTTCTGCCGTAATTACAAGTTTTAATCACTTAAAGACTTGGTTGTTATCAGTTATTTAAATGTTGCTTCGTATTTCGTCATTTGTTGTTTGTAGTTTTATCATGTTTTGCAGCTTTAGTATTAATTGATTCACAAAGTACAGTATGGACAAAATGACAGGAAACATTATCTTAGCATATATTTTCACTGAGTCTACGACCAAAAGGTGTTTAGTCAGTGTACAGTTTATTTTGTCCATCCTAATTGCATATTTTTGGGGAAAAACATTTTTTTTAATCTGAAACTAATTTACTGAGGAATTGATTTTTTTGTGTGTTTTTTTGTTTTTGTTTTTTGCAGAGCTGTTCCCAGTTGGAGGCAAGGCCTGTAATAAACAACAATTGAAGCTAACTGAACAGTCCTGAATCTAACTCAGTTTTCTGTGTTTCTCGCTGAGACACACTGAAACCTCAACAACAGATTGTGCCTTTATTTGAATCTGTGTGCTGGTGTACAATCTTTAATTTATGTACTTTTATGGAATTTTTTCTCTTAAATAAAAGACATTCATTCAAGATCATTACAGTTTTGCTTAACTTTCATAACTTATCTCTGGTGGTGGTTGGTTGTGATGGGTTGCTCACAGTCAGTGTTAATGGATACTCACAGCTCTCAAGGAAGATACAGTACCTAACAGGTTACTTCATGAAGCATGATAGTGTCCACAAAGAAAACCTGCATGTTACTCTATACACTCACTAGCCTCTTTATTAGGTACACCTGTGTAATCTAATGCAATCCAATACAACAGCTCTGGTATTAATTCTACATTTATGAAGTTTATACATTTTCAGTTTTTGTTGACATTGTCGGTGATCGTTCTGCTTTATGTTTTTTATTGAGGTCATAATGGGTGATGGTGCTGTACTAGGGTGGATTATATTGAATATAATATATCCTAATATTTTGTCCACCCCATTAACATACACCAGGGAGGCAAAATATTAATAACATCAATCAATATAATGCACCCCAGTAGGCCACCACCACTTAGTACAACCTCAGTAATAAACATAAAGCAACTTTTTTGACAATGTCAACACAAACTGAAAACTTAAAAAAAGTAGAATTTATGGAGGACCTGTTGTATTAAATTAGATTGCACAGGTGTGACTGTGTATTAGTTGTTTCTTTGCTTCAGTGCATCAGATTTCTCTCTCTGCACAGTGCTCCTTACTGTAGAGCTTTTATTTTGAAATATATACGTACCGGAAAAGATTCCTCATAGGTGCGGATGCAAAGATGGCGGAAGAGGAGAGCCAGTTTGAAGAATTTGAGCAAATAGACTTTTTAAGAGATAGACATGTACGGTTCTTCCAGAGAACTCTTCAGGTGTTACCTGAGAGATACGCCTCCCTGGAAACAACCAGGTGAGCTGAGTGAATTGAAAAACGTTGCTATTATTTATCTGTTTTATTGAAGAACTTGACCAGCAAGCCGAGCTAGCCGTTATCAATGGGTTTTGAATGGAGGCTAATGCTACTTAGCTTAGCTTGCTCGCTAACATGATCTAGTGAAGTTATGACAGGTTGGCTGCAAACTAACAAGAAAACTTGCTGCAAAGCTATGAGCAACTATAAGTCAACATACACTCAACTTATCAGTCAACATTAGAGGGTTATATTGTCACAGCAACTCTTTTGGAAAAGGCTTAAAAACCTTTCTGTTCAGGAAGGCTTTTTCATATTTACTCTTATTATTGTCTTTGTGTTGTATGTTTTTAATGCTGATGCACTCGGAGATTCACTACGAATGAAAAGTGCAGTACAAATTAAACGCATTTATTATCAACTTAAATATGAACCTCAGGTGTAGTAGAATGTTAAATTGCTCAGGGTTTTAATTAATTAATACTAAACAAACATTTCACTAGTTGGCTCAAGGATCCTTAGCTGACTTTAATGAACTGCTAAATAATGGTTGGTATCTAACAACGTTGCCTATCGTTATATTTTTGAATTGGGTTTTATCATCCAGGTATTTCATGTAACCCTTTACAGTCATAGCTTAGATTACCTTTGTCTTGCTGCATATCTCTAACATTGCACGTATGTTGATATCTGTTTTATATGTGTTTATCAGTATTATAAAGTGAAATCTAAAAGATTGCTTTGTGCCTCCTTTTTCAGGTTGACTATCGTATTTTTTGCCCTGTCTGGTCTGGATGTGCTGGATGCCCTGGATGTAATTGATAGGAACATCATGATTGAGTGGATCTACTCATTACAGGTCCTACCAACAGAGGATCGTAAGTTTTACAACACAACCCGATTTTCATCACTCACAAAAAAAGTGAGGTCTGTTTTTATTATAGAGCTCATTTAAAACACCAAGAGTTGACCAAATGGCTTTACAGACACTCAGACATAGAATCAGAACAATCACCTCTGAATTGTAACTGGGAGCGTGGAGTGACAATCAGTCAAAAAGAGGAAATAAAAGCCATAGAAGGTCTTTTCACATCACTGAGTTTTAACTGGTAATTGTATTTTGGTGAGAAGAATTTTCTCTCAGCAGAACTCAAGAGCGATTTATAGTCGTAAATTCAATATATACAGTACATATATATACTTTATAAGCATCTCAGAGCAGAGCATCTACACGGAAACAGATTGTACTCACATGCAGAAATCACTTACTAACTGCATTGTCCCTTTGTTATTAATGAAATACTCTTATCTATCAGAAGTAACTATATAACGAAATATCAAACAGATTCTAGTAGAAGTTGCAGAATGATGTATAATTTGAGTCTGATGTCCACAAACGTGTCGCTCCATTGCATGCCAGGATGCTTTTCAGTAGACGCACCTTCCCAGGATGCCAAAGTATGAAGGTTTGCAAGGCACCGTGCAAGTAATCATTGCCAGTATGTATGACATAAAGAGTGTAACATGAAGCAGCAAATCAAAGGCAGGTGTGACACTCACTACATCGTGATGAGGTTGAATGAAGCATAATCACGTCTGAAACACAGGGGTTCATAAAACTGGTGTTGTAATAATAAAAGATGCTAACAAATCTATAGTATAGACATACAAACCAATTTAACAAATTTAGTACACATAGCCTGTGTCTGTTACATAAATTCAAATAAACAAAAAAAGTAAATTGGATGAAAGCCAGCTTCATCAACAAAAAGTGAGTCAGACAGTAGCACAGTTAAAACCTCGTGGAAGCTGTAGTAGTTTAATACTTACAATATAATTATGGTTCCATTTTTTCAAACCTGGAAAGTGTTTTTACTAGCTAGTTAAATAGAGATCCATTTATATTAGACTATGGTCAGAAAACCCAATGTGAGCCTTTGAAATAGACAGAAACAATTAATTGATTATTACATTTGATATTTGCTGATTGATTTTCATTTGATCGAATTGATTAAATAAATAAAAAGGTGTTTCTTTTGGAGGGGACAGAAGACTGTATGCTTTCAGGTCAGTCAAACGACTCACGATGTATTTGTGAACGTTTCAATGGTTTTATCGGGTCAGGTGAGAGCGAGGGGAACTGAGGCACTGCTGGCTCAGGGCAAGTTTACGTTACAGCCAGATTTTCTTACAGCCTGTTTCAGGAAAGCCTGGTCAGGTTCACAACTTTAGAGTATTCAAACTTCAAACTCAGAAATATTTTCACACTTTCGGTATTTTGAAACAGACATCGGCATCCAGGTGCCCTCCTCACCTTATCTGCTCTAATTGTAGCTACATTCATTAAGGAAAGTTTGACTGTAAATATTTAATGACTTACTTCCCCCGTTGCTAACAAGCCACTCTGTGCCATCTGTTTAGATGCCCAGTTAGTTAATTATTCAACACATCAACACAAATCATGTCAGGATAGCCGTGCTTGATTGGACTGATTTTTGCTGCTGCCATATGTTTGGTGTCTGGCTGGTTTCTTGTCATTAGATGTGGAAATACAGCTTGGCAGGCTTTTTTTTCTTTTTTGTCAAGTACGTTTTTTAAAATCAGAATTGAAAAGCAGACAATTTTGTTTACATTAGACCTTTCTGTTTTGACTGAATGCAAAGTACAAACTCAAGAAGTAGAGAGCTTAACTCTTGATGCAACATGATTGATGTATTCAGCCTGTCTCAGTCAGAAATGATGATATGATTGATATGATATGTGACTCAGGTCCAAGAATGCTTTAATTGCCATATGCTGAAATTGTTCTGTAACATTTTGTTCACTCTTTGCAAGATCATAACATTTTGTGTATTGGGTTCTGTTATATATAATGTTCCTCTCATGGCCACTAGATGGCAACAGCACACTGTATTTATCACTTGTGGGTCACCTCATTGTGTATTTTTGCTGCACCCTGCCGAAGGTCAGTACAAACAGAATGAGACCTTGTTTGTGAGACAGTAAAACAGAATAGTACTTTCTCGTCCCAGTTGGCTTAATATTGACCGTGTACACAATGCCCTGCCCTGTTCATCTTTTCCAGAATCCAACCTAAGTCGCTGTGGATTTCGAGGATCGTCACATATTGGTATTCCTTATGACACCAAGGTACTTTATTACTCCACATCCTGCACTGTTTTCAGACTTATCTACAAACCCCTACCTTTATATAATATGTACTAAATATCCACATCTGTAGCAGACTAACTTATATTTCAGGTCAATTTACTTATTGATATGATGCTGTTTAAATTATTGTACAAACCTACTTCTTCACATCAGGCGGTCCATTTTTAGTTATTAGCCTCTTCCTAGCAGCTGTAATATTACCAGCCAGTGTAATAGATATACATTTTGTCACATTTTGCATTACTGATTGACTCCCCATGAGGTCTATTTTAGCAGGTACATTTATTGTAATGTTCTTGTTTTTTTTTGCCTTTCCACTGCAGTAGTATGAATAATATCTTTCATTCAGGGTCCAGGGGTGCCCCATCCGTACGACAGTGGCCATGTAGCCATGACCTACACAGGGCTGTGTTCGCTGCTGATACTGGGAGATGACCTGAGCCGAGTTAATAAACAGGCCTGTCTGGCTGGTCTTAGAGCACTACAGCTAGAGGACGGCAGGTCAGTACACACACACACACACACACACACACACACACACACACACACACACACACACACACACACACACACACACACACACACACACACACACACACACACACACACACACACACACACACACACACACACATTTTCACTTACACTCTGATTTACACTGACACTTTCGCTCTGACTCAAATACACCTGAGGTCATTTGAAGACTAGCAGTCTTAAAGTGAACATTAACTCACGTTTGGTCCTGCAGCTGTGTAAATTATGTACAGCAGTAACACCATCATCAAACAGAACTAATACTGATTAAACACTTGATAGTAATTTTAGCAGCTGACATGGTATATCTTCATATAATATGTGCTTATTTAGCCAGTTTGCAGCGGTTTGCGTAACTTTCCTGTGTTTATGGCTTTCTGTGTCTGTGCACCTTCCTGCTTCCAGTTTCTACGCAGTGCCAGAGGGAAGTGAAAATGATATACGGTTTATCTACTGTGCAGCCAGTATCTGTTACATGCTGGATGACTGGTCAGGCATGGACATCCAGAAGGCCATTGACTACATCAGAGGAAGTTTGGTAGGTGAATATTAAAAACCTAGACTGAGGCAGATTTGTTTGGTGTATCTCCTATTAATAAAGCAGTGAGTGCTATATTCCAGGCCATTATACAGCCTCTGTTTCTGCCTCGACGCATGAATGAGGCCACCCACCTTCCAAAGGTGGCACTCTGCCTAGAAATACTTCATTTATAATAAATGGAGGGGGTTGAGCAGTGCATCATGGTCTAAAGCTTTAGCAGAGGTTTTTTCCACCCCGCAAGCAGGGAAAAAATAATTTCGAGTTTATGATGTGGCACCTAAGCGATATTTTTTTTAACATTGTTTACTGACGTTTGACTCAGACCTTTCTTTAGCCTCGTTGTTTGTTTTTCTATCAGATGTGAGTCAGATACATCAAATTGACCTTGTCTTCATGTTAGTCTCAAGTACCGGGAATAGAGAGGTGGTCCAATATGCCTCTAAACCTCAGCTTATTTAAAGTTTAACATTTAACACCATAAAAGAGTGGCTGAGAAATATATTTAGTCACTGGCCACATATTGGTGGTTGGATTTTAAAAAGTCTTCGACAGAGCAGGTTAGCTGATGGTGAATGGAACATGAAACCTCAGATGATGGGTGGTTTTGTATGAAATGGACGGGAACAGTAGACAAGTTGACCAGCCACCCTGAAGTTTCACTTGGCGCCAGGTATCCATTTCCCGGCCTTATTGTCATGGTCTGATCAGACCAGACACACTGACAGACAAAGAGTCAACCTTGTTAGTTTCTCCCAAGTGACTGCCGTCTGTTGTATAGCTTGTGAATTTTTCTAAGGAACCACAGCTTATAATAGGTAGTTGTTTTTAATAAAATAGCTTCAAAATATGTCACGGTTTTAGGATAAATAATGTTTTTTTTAAAGCAAGTTTGTAATTTATTCAGAGAAATACCAGGTCTCCATGTGTACTCAAAAAATAAGGTAATCCTAAATAATTTCAAATAATAGTGTACTGTAACCACCAGTTAACAAAATGACATTTTTTCATGACAAATCTTGCATAATTTCTGACTGATAACACTCCATAGCAACACAATAAATGCAAGAAAGAAGGAAAAATAAAAATACACACCAGTTGATGATACATCTTGCAGTGAACAAATAGGAAATCTAAAGATTAACTTCAGAAGTGATTCATCACATTTGAGAAGTTCTGTAACTGAGTTGACATCTAAACTTATAGCCTACAAATATTTTTTCATTTTGAAAATGAGTTCAATAAATATCTACATGCAAAAGGTGAATGCGGTTCAGTTTTCTGGGGAACATTAGTCTTTCATTCTAAATGATAAATTGCCTGTAATTGAATGGCATTTTCTCTGTTCTTTACACAGTCATACGATAATGGGTTTGGCCAGGGAGCTGGGCGAGAGTCACATGGTGAGTACGATCATCTTCTAATGGTTTATATTATGTCATATAGTTACAGACATCGGAAATGTGAATTTGAAAGTTTTATGCACACTAAAGGAAAAGAAATGTACACATTTGGAAGCCCAAATTTCAACAGCTGTCAGAAGTCTGACATTTGAATATCACTTTCATTTATAAATGAAAAGGTTCATATTGGATCAAAATGTTTGTGGGCGTGTTGTAGTGAGGAGCATGAAAGTGGCTGATGGGAGTAACTGGTTTAAAGGATTAGCCATTAAAATCCATGTCTGTAGATGGGTCATTCCACGAAATCGGTACCTTTTCAACTTTCAGAATTTAAAATATAAAATCATTTTTATCACAATTTTAAAAGTATCTCTGGAAAGAAGACATCTTAAAGTGACAATAAATTATATGGTGCCATCTCAGGCTATTTATTTTATTTATTTTATGACATGTTATCCACTCCATGATACAATTTATCTGTCAACCCTGTTACGGACAAAATGGTTACTATATAATATATTTGGAATTAGAATTGTTTAACAGTTTACACATGTATGGACAGTATTTCAGTCCCTCATTAAACTGGGATTATTTCAGATTATGAATATATTTTTAAAATTTCAATTTCATCATTCAGATGACCAAGAAAATAAAAAAATGAAAAAGAGACCACATATTAATTAAGATATATATGTATTTTTATGAGAGAAGTATTGAATAAAAGGTAGTTTCCAAAACATTTTACAGTCTTATTTGGATTGGTAATACCTGGGTGGCCCTTCTAATTATCATTTTTACATTTTTATCAAATTAATGACAGTAACAGGACTGACATATGAAGTAACAGGACTGACAAGAGTAACAGGAATGATGGGACACATTGTTCAGCACACTGTACATATTTGTATCTTTTAAAAACATTACTGCATTTATTATTATTTTTGTTATTATTATACCTTATAAATAACTATCTTTTAAATTGCAGTAGCATGGAATTTGCATAGTTATATTAGTGAAGTATATTGAATTCTAAGAAATGTAATGTTTTGAGGGGTTTGTAGTCGGGATCATGAATTCCAGACAAAGTTCTTTTAGCTGGTATTTGGTTTCCTTTTCTTTAACATTACAAGATAGGGGTGAGGTTCTGTAGTGTAGTATTTACACAAATACATCATTAACAAGAGATTTAGAAGAATGTTACTTTAATTGAAACTGATCCTCACTACACAGGTCAGAGAAATCAACTGGCATTAAAACCAGGCCATAAAGACCTATCACACATCACAAGTCTCTTTGAAGTAGGTAACAAAATTCACATTGAGTTAGGTAAAAACTCCATCAAAGTTAAATAGGTAAATAATAACATGTTGAATGCAAAACCACATTAAAGTAATACTTTCCTGTCACTGAGGGAGGTAGCACCATAGGAAAATGAGATTCAAAACTTAGAATGTAACCATACTATAATTAATGTTAACAAGAAACGGAGATAAAGTGTTGAAAACAGAACAGGAGAACTACTTCACAAATAAATCTATGAATGTGATATGCACATTCAATGGAGATATCTCTCATTTTACTTTGTAAGATCCAACCATATATCGCTTTGGATCGCCACATGGCGACCAGTGATTGGTAGTGGGGCTGGGATGAAGCGAAGCACATCGTCATAGAGGTACCAGATTACATCATCATGAATAGGCCAATAGAATTAATTTGGACCTCCACTGTGAATACATTTGACCTGGATGTTAGTGTCATCTGTTGCAATGACAATACCTGGGTAAATGTCACCATCATACCTGACCATACACCACTTTCCAATGATGTCTGTACTAGTCCAATCAACTGCACTACATTGGCTCAGAGTTTGGTCACGCATACTAATAGCATCTGTAAAAGTGTATTGAAGTATACATATAAACAATTGAATCAAAACAACAATATTACATTATCTTTATAATAAGAAAGCAACCTCAATAAAATGTTAGATGCATATACTAACAAAAATTAATAAATGCTCATATGTCACCCACATTTCATAATATGGGCATCAGCTCAATGATACACACAAGATAACTTTTAAAAATGTTAGCAATTTATCTAAATAAACGTTTTAAACTGTGTGACTAGAGTGAAACCCAATCAGTGTCACTCCTGTTACTCTGGAAAAGTAACAGGTTTGACAGTAACAGGATTGACGATTTCAAGCTAATTTGCCCCTAGCTAGCTAATGTTCAAGGTCACAAGAGCACATGTCATACATTTTGAAAGAATCTTACTTGTAGATATGGTAAATATCAAGATATACAAATTATTATTTTAATTAATATGTTACAAATTGGTAACAGTAATGACGCTGTATGATGTCCCCCACCCCAACAATCTCATAAAACAACAAAATTATACATTATAGAAGAGAGAAACTTAGTTGTGTTTTAACTGTTGAAAATCCTCTTCCTGTAAATGATGTAACTTCCTGTGAATGATGTCACTGTTGGAATGTGCCTTTATTTTACAGAGGTTTTTTTGTGTCAGTAACAGGGTTGACATGAAATCAGGGGACACTGATAAAATGATTTAAATTTTATAAAGATGACATGTATTCATGCTGAAAACCTTGCTTAACAATGAGATTACTATTAGAACAATATACAAATGTGAAAATTGTATCATTTTTCCAACAAGAAGTTACAACTAAAAAGACCTGAAAAATAACTTTCATAGTGAGGGACAGGCGAAAATCCCTGCCTTATCAACATAAATGCAAATTTAACTATGGAAAGTAATATTTAATTTACTTAAATTTGAGGTAGTGTTGATGATAGAAGACATACTAATGTTAAGTTTTTAAATTATGTGTGTATTTGGTATTATAGTGATTTTATGACAGATTATTTCTCTGGGACGCAAAATGTACCGATTTCACGGAATGACCCAGATACATTGTCCTCATTTATCCCTCCCCCGCTCAAATTAAACTTAATTCTTCTGACAAAAAAGCCTTCATCCTGCACACACTTCAGTTCAAACACAGCTTGGAACATATCCATAGTTACCTTTTTGATACAATAAAAGTAGCATTGCCTGCAACAGTGAATGTATGGATTACACCTATAAAATTAAAACTACTATAAATGAGCATCTCCTGGTGCATCTAGGTACTTTCCTCTCTTGAGATAAATTCAGTTTATGATTACAGGCTTTATTGAGACTAAGATAAGTTGTGTGCGCCAGCCGACTGTCAGTCTGAAGGCTGAGTACACATCAGTAGACATACAGTAGATGCCCATTACCAGCGACCCGTGAAGTGTATTTGTTCAGCATTTACACTGTGCTTTAAATGTACACAGACTCACACTGCATTGTGTGTAAATGTTTGTTTTTGAGCCACTGTGTAGTCTAATACATGGAGCACAGAAACTATGTGCCAGGATTATAAATTAAATGTATTTATGTGTATATATTACGTTGCCTTTTAACATACTACTTCCTCTAGTATTTTCTTTGAGGCTGTGTATTATTGTTGTTTTTCATAAGACGGCATGTTTTTCCATCACCTGAAAAATTCCCAGTTTCCATGACTAACAAACAGCAGCTCATGAGTAAAAACAGTCATGCTTAGATGTGACTATGTCGAATCAATGAAAGGAGGGGCATGCTTAAAAATGTGATTTTTAATGTAATAATTTGTAAGATTTCAGTCCTGGTTGATTTGGCGACACATGTGGTTACTGGTGGTAACTGCAAGTGTAGTTTAACACTACAAGTCCCAGAGCTCTTGGTGCAGCAAATGCTTGTTGAGCAGCTGCTTTGTCAGGAATACAACAGAAGAGCAACTGCTGTATATGTTTCCACTGCAGCCAAACAAACTTGCATTGTTTTAATGAAGATGTCAGTCTGTAACAAAAATAACCGGTTGATTAAAAAGTGCTGAAAAAAATCATGTCTTGTTCTGTAGACACATTTTTAATGAATGATTGCAATCAGCACTAACCTCAATGACAAATACATTGCATGTCCTGTGTTTGCCACGCTGTGTTTCACCAATTTAATGCTTTCAATGTGAAGCAGTGTTAGTATGAACATTCAGTTTGCATTAGCTGTAACGTAACACAGTTCTGATAGAGCTGTAGGAGTGAACAGTGAAGAGTGAGGCTGATGTGAGATAAAATTAAAGATAAAATTAAAAACAGTATCACTGGATTACAAGTATTAGGTGCACATTTGGTTTTATTCTTTTTTTAAATTTAAAAATGTATTTCAGTTTGCTTCATGAAACATGCGATTGTCCCAAACCTACTATTAGAGTAAACTGTTTTGGATTTCCCAGAGCTGTCTTTGATTCAGATTTATATTCAGCTCCTCTGATCTTAACACGCCTCTAGCAGATATCGAGATAGACATAGTTGATTACAGGCAGACATGTCATGTTGGCAGATTTACACTCTTGGCCCACACACTTCACCCCACCATGTCTCCCTCACATGTGGACACGCACCAACACAGATAAGCAGCCACATATGGTTGTAATGTGTTTAAGGCAGCATGATAATAAAAGCAGTTGACAGTCAGGTTGTAGAAGGTGATGGATAGTTGCTCCTCGTGACTGTACTGATAACAACCGATCATCAATCAAGAAGCACACTCACGTTTGTATGACTTTACTGACGAAGACACTAATTGCTGCATTGAGTACTTCATTTTAAGCCTAATATTGTGATAAAACAAATCCTGCTCAAAGGTTTATAGGGCTGCCAAAATATTCTTTTGTTCCAGTTAACACTCCTCAGTCCTTTGATATTAAAGTATATGAATACAGTTTCTTTCCTTACAAACACACACACAGAGCTGCGTCTTCATGAGAGAAAAAAAAACATAAGGTAGCTCCATGTTGTGATAACTTCCAAGGAAAGGTGGAAATTGAGAATAGCAGCATGCTATCAAATATTTGGCAAGAAAAGGGCCCACACACAGACACACCCTCTGTTTTTACAGCTCTGCCATGCAATCATCTAGTTTTCTGTCATCTGAAATGTTTGCTTTCCATTTTAATGACATTGTCAGAAATCAGTCTTCTAGTTTAATTTAGATTCATTTGTTATAAATGGTCCATATCCACTTGATCTTTCTCATGCGCCTGCCTGTCTGTGTGTGTCTAGGTGGCTGGACGTACTGCGCCATAGCCTCTCTGTGTCTGATGGGACGACTAGAGGAGGCGCTGAGTCAGCGGGAGCTGGACAGAATTCGACGCTGGTGCATCATGAGGCAGCAGAGCGGCTTCCACGGGCGCCCTAACAAACCTGTAGACACATGTTATTCCTTTTGGGTGGGAGCTACGCTAGAGGTACAGACTGGTGTAACACACATTCACAATCACCCTTGGCACGCGTTAACATGTTGAGTTAAAGTATTAATTAAAGTATTCTCCTTGATTTTCTGCACTTATGCACCATTTTGAGAGAGATGACACTGACATTTTTAAAGTACCAGAATGCATAAAATAATACAAGGTAGTTATTTTTTTTAAATGGTATTATACATACTCACACTGTCCAAACAACCAAAAACCCTTTGGCATGTGGTTCATAATTATGGGCCACATAAATATACACACATGATATAGACAACTGAGCTAAACTAGGAACAGATATGAGGAAGCAAGGGACACAGGCACGCACTCAAATGCATGCAAATGTGCACACACACATGTTTGTATATGGCAAAGTGCAGTGAAACAAATGTTAAGGTTTTCTCCATATAGTATTTGTATAGATAAATAATGGAAATTGCTTGAATATCCGGTATTTGGCGTGAAATTGATTGCAGTAACCCACCTTTGTGAAATGGAATGAAATAAACTCAACATTATCTCTCTAAACACAACATTCTTAGCATATCTTTGGGTTTGAAAAATGTATTGTAAACTGCTTAAATATCCAGCTGACGACAATCAGTATTTCTCTTATTGATATTCAATAATTGTTTATTTTCATGTTTGCTCCCAATTTTCATGGTTTCATTTCTCTCTTATTCCCTTCCTTTTCTCCGATTCTCTTCCCACACCATCTCTTCTGTTCCAGCTGTTAAATGTGTTCCAGTATACGAACTTTGACAGGAACAGGAGCTTCATCCTGTCCACACAGGATCGGTTGGTGGGAGGCTTTGCAAAGTGGCCGGACAGCCATCCAGGTAAACCATTTGAACTCAAAGCTTTGGCTTTTACAGGAACTTTTTTCAATAAACTATGAATAAACCCACTAAAGAAAAGCAAAAAACAGAATGCTGCCTAAATGTTTGTGGATCTTGAGTTTCGTGTGACTGCAGTGCGATTTGTGTCAAGGTAAAAGTGATTCAAATTGCGTACATTTTACATTACTGTAAAGGCCACAGGAGGGAATGTTGATTGTCCATATGGTGCAAACTAAGTGTAATAACAGATACATGGACTGAGTATTTATATACATGGACTTGTTGATTGTTGCTGTTTATTTTCTGTAGCTCACCTCAAGGACAAAAAAAGTGAAACTAAACTATTTCAAAGTCTTTTTTTGTGTCTTTCTCTCCTCTGGTTGGCCAGTTTCTACCCTGCCCAGGTCAGGTTTTACCTGAGATCAATGGAAAAACTCTTGTAACTCTAAACTTCAATGATGTACATGCTTGTGTGTGTATTTGTCAGTGTGCTCTTGTAATGTGTAATTGATGAGTCGATTGTTCGTAGGTAGCCAAGGACGCAGGAGATCGAGCTCCTCATGTTACAGAAAGAAGGCAGGGAAGACAGACTGGAAGAAACAATGAGCAAAAACAGACACTGCGTTGACAAAGCATCGTAAATATTCCTGAACAAAAGAGAGATTTAGGAAATGAAAGGGTTCCTTTATGTATAGGCACAGATAGCATTGGAGTTGGGTATACTTGAATAGTGCTGTCATGTAGACCTTCAGCTATACAGGAACTGGTCTGGGAAGATAGGTAGGTAACAATAACAGCGCTAAAAGGAACAAAAGAAGGTGCCACGTATTTGTCAGGCAGATCTGGACTGGTCCATATTTAGCCAAATGTACTTTGAACATTTGACACAACCAGGTTATGTCTCACTGTTGCTGAGACGTTCTGGCCATCTCTGTGTTCATAGTAGGAATAGTTGGGATTACATGGAGCAAAGGTGGCCAACATTTCAAACCAGGTTTATTTAAGTTACTAAATTGATTTTAAGACTATGAACGGTTGTCATTAAGCCCAGAAAAGGCTCCACATCCTATTTCTTTGCCTGAATTCATGGTTATTGAAATGGCTGAATAATTTAATAACGATGGACCAAATATCAAGTATAAAGATGGTTTTATCTTATTTATTTTGATCATTTTCTTTGATCAAGCAAAATATTTTCTCATTGAAGCTTCCCTAATGTGAGGATTTGATGCTTTTATGTTTGTTGTATAGTTGTAAATTAAGGATCTTTCTGGTTTTACACTATTAAAGAATTGGAGGAAATTATAAGATTAATTTTTCAAAATGTTGTTGTTTATAGCCTAAATGATAGTTACATCCCTGCTTTGGACTAATCCGTACATCTTGTCTGTACGGCCTTGTGTTTCAGTCACTAAGAATCCTGATTGATGTAGCTAATGGTGCTTCGATTGATTTCGATGTCCACGCCCAATGATCTGTCATTTCATTATAATTCAGTTACCTTCCATTTACTGGCCTGTGCAGCTTTTACCCTGATCCCATAGGGGCCAGTGGGCTACCCTTTGGTGAATTATTTATATCTACTTAAAGGAGCAGTACAACAAAAAGAATGATTTTGTATTTTGGGAAATTAGATGATTGTTTTTTTGATTCAGTAGTGACATGAGGTGACAACCACCATCATTGTTGTAGTTCTGATCACTCTGAAGTCTACAGACCTGTCACATGCAGGTGCGTCTGTGCTGACGTTAACCATATTTGACCTAGCTTCTCCCTTTCCCCCTCCTTTTCTCACTCTTTCACCTCCATCCTATTCCTTCCTCTCTTGTCCTTTCTTATTCTATCTCCCGTCTGCCAGATCCTCTCCATGCCTACTTAGGACTGTGTGGTCTGTCTCTGATTGGAGAGCCCAATCTGAGGAAGGTCCACCCAGCTCTTAACATCACCCAGAGAGCCTTTCAGCACCTCCAGCAGCTGCAGCAGACATGGAGGGACAACACTGGCAGCTGTGGCAGACAGCACTGACAGCAGGACGATCCACAGCTCTGCCTCTGAACAGGTTCGGTAATCAGGAACATCTAATAGATGTCAGTCAGAGGCAACTGGACTTGTTTTTCTGGAAGACGTAAGGTCACTCGTCTGAGAGGCCTCCTCATTTCAGGAATCGGGAGGAAAAGTTTTTGTAAGACTCCAGTTACATAGCGTTAACTTCGGGGAGCTAATTTTCAGTCCATCTAAAGCGACATTTTTGTTAAGCAATATAAGCCACACTTTTTTTGCTGCCTTTTTATTAGTAGACAGAAGTAAACACAAATGTACATTGTGGTTTGTGAGAATAAAATGATGTGCCAGAAAGTTAGATTTGAATCACTGGAGACCTGAAAACATTTCAGATGCCTACATTTTACAACCTTTTTAGATAACGATATTTAGGAAGCAATATCTAAATAGGCTGTGAAGCATAAGCAGCACTTTAGCAGAGCAGCACCGTCGGTGACTACGCATGATGTGTTCAGGCACCTCACATAATCAGTGTTTGCAAAACGAAAGAAAATGGACTTGAATGTCAAAATATGCTTTGAATTATAAGAATATAGTGCAAGTGAAACGGGTTGCTATGTTATTATAGTACTGCTAAAAACTGAAGCGTATCTGTTCCATCAGACAGACGACGCAGCTGAAATGCCTCCTGTGTAGACGAACCTTTAGCTTCTTCGTCATAGTCAACACATCTGTTGTAAAACCTCCTAGCCAACGATGAACACTCCTGACTTGCTTCACATGAGCATAAGAAACATCCCCAAGACATCTTTATTTACAGTTTGATGGGGAACCCCAAGGCAGGCTTAGGGAACATCTAAATTCAGTCTTTAAATTCTAAGTAAGTTATAAGTTCTGTAGCTGCTGGTAGCTTCGTCAGCTGAAGGTTTTTGAGCCAGCTTGTCTGATTTTGTGTTGTGCTAAATAATGTTAAATATATGACAAATAAATAAACATATTGATTTTTCACTTTTGTTCACAAACCTTTATGGGGACAGTGGTAATTTGTGGAGTATATTTCAAAACTGCTGAGACAAATATTCTTTTAAATCAACATTTCTTCATTTTCAGACAAAAACGCCTTCCATGCAGGTTCCTCCCAAAAATATGCACTTTTTGCTTCTCTGCCCTCATCATCTCCTTTATGCTGCAGCTGAACCTCTTCAAAGCTTTGAGCTCTCCAGTCCCAAAGGTGATACCAGCCTGGCAGGTTCACTCTCCTGAGCCTCACTGTTCAGCTCCCTCCAGTTTCACCACTGGCTTTGTTTACAGATCAAGAGAGATTTAAATGGTAATTGAAGTACTGGGTCACAATAAACAGACAAACAGCTAAGAGTTCACCTTAAGGAAAAAATATATGATTATTAGAAGATAATTAAAAAACAAGTTGAAAAAAGATTTAAGAAATGAACTTAGCTACAGACCTTATCTTCACAGAGCACAGTAAACCTAATGTATTGTTCACAATTTTCCTGAGGCTAACAGAAATAAGATGGAGCCACATGAGGGAATTTTGTAAGAAGGGGAAAATCTATGTTCCCTGCCAGGCAGTAGCTGTCCGTTGTAGCAGCTGATCCTTTCCTGACATCCCCATGAATTCCTGAACTCCACCAGCTTCCATATTCCCTGCAAGGCACTAACCAGCTTGAAATCAATAAGATAAAGATGAGACAGTAGCATCATAACTCTGAGGAAATGTATTCTTCTGAGCAGCATTGGGAATCTGAGTGTTATTTTCAGAACAAAAAGGAGGCAGGTATAAAAAACGAGGAACAATGTGAATAGAAACAGCTCTTGTCTGATGTGTTGGTCAAATATTTGACGTCTGAAATGTTGACTGTCCTGAACATTTCTTTGACCAGGCCTTGTAATCCTACGATCTGTCCCTGGTGCACAACTCACCATCTGCACAGAGGCTCACAGACAGTTCAAGCCACTTGATATTTCAAGGCTCAGCTCATACAAAAGTGACCAGCCTTGCTGCCCTTTAGCTGAGCTACAGTCGGAAGATCTATATTTTTAAATCCTAATACGATCCCTAACATGGTGATGCATAGGCACAGAGCTCAACCAGCTTCTCGTGCTTCCTCATCACAACAATGCTCCAAATCCAAGCGAGCAACATTTCCAGCCTCAGTAATTCCTCCCGCTCCCTGCTGAAGCCACGCCCTTTTATTTTAAGATCACTGTCACAGCAAACACCTGCTCCCTGAGAGGACAAGTTTGGAGGAAACAAAGTCACAGCAGGACACGAGCAGTACTGTAGATACAGTGGCCTGTCTGCAGCATGTTACCTGCAGGAGTCGACTGTGATCTGACGTTGGTGACGCCATACCTGGCCTCGTCTCTCTTCCCGCCAAGTTACTCTCTTTAGAAACCAGACCAGGCAGACGGATGAAAGGAGAGAAGAGGGGAGGAGAAGTGCATAAATAAATGATTTGATCCATCTATTATTAAAAGTAAACTGTCAGTGACTGGAATCTCCTCTCTGCTCAAACCATGCCAAACTCCCAGTGTTATAGCTTTGTTTTGGTGCAAGAACAATAGCATTTTAGATAAATACATCCTATATTATTTTACATACTGTTTTACGTAAAATTTTGATATTCAGACATCTTTTTTTTTTTCCAGGTAATTGCTAGCTTATCTTTTGATGGAGACTCACACCTTTTAGTCAGTTTTCTAATTTTTGCACCACATTCTTCTTAATTTCACTTTTTGGGAAAGTTCAAACACGACTTTGGTCACAGCTGCTGGATTGAGCCTAAGAACACAAATTATGTGATAATCCAAACAAACATGGCCTTTTAATCATCAGAGTATCCAATTTAATATTATAAATATCCCTCTTTTTTCTAACTTTGTTATAAATTGTCCTTAACCGGAGTGGTCCTGACTTTAAAATGCACTTGAGAAAAACAGCTGCTGCACAGCTGCAGCACCATGGTAGAGCCAGATCAATTGAAATTGAGTGATCTTGTCTCTCGTGCATCTTCTGAAGCCTAAGTTTTCTCCTTATTGGAGCCCCTTAGGCTGAGTTTCTATCCTCACTGTACATAGGCCAAGTCACATGGCAAGAATGCTCACTCAAACTTGACTCTGAAATGTGCCTCACGTAGCATTTTTCTGGGTCACTGCTCTCTGAATGCTCACTTCTTTCACTATGCTTAAATTGAGCCTAGCGAGGTTTTAACTGTTTTCATCAAGAAAGGGACTGAAGATGAGTGTTGTCTAGAATAGATGGAGGAAGGGTGTATCCTAAATCCTCAGAAGCATTGGTACACCTACACTGTAAACCTCTTTCCTGCCCCCATAGTTGTACAGTTCAGTTGTTTAAGTCTGATCGATAATGCATTTCCAGAAGGAGAGAAGAATTCATTGAGACAGAACCCGTAAATGCTTGCTTGACTTTTAAAAGGATGAAAGGTTAAGACTACTGCAGATGAAAGCTGCATCTATGAATGGTTTATTGCAAGTTTTTTTGCCGTATCCCACTGCAGGCAATGCTTTCAGTCCCACAACATAAAAAGAAGGGACCACCGCTTTGCGCTTTAAAGGAACCATATGTAAGAATTTTAGTTCAAAACATTCACAAATAAACTAAAATTATCAATAGAGCGTGAAGAAATAACAGTTTTTTCATTAAATGTTAAAGACGTCTTTGTATTGTGTTGCAGATATTTACTGAAGTTAGCATGCTAACCAGCTAGCACCGGCCCAATCTGTCTGGTAATACCACTTTGTACCTCGAGAGGCGACAGTCACTGTAGCTGGTTTGGAGTGTTGAGGATGTACTTGACAGGTGGCCAATTCTTACATATAGCACCTTTTTAAAGAGCTGTTGTGTTTGGACGGTCTAGGGATTTGAAAGGAGAGTGATCTCAAGTGCTGCCAGAATGTGACAGGCAGTCAGTCAATCACGAACCCTCGCTGTGTCATAATGTAATGATAAATAATGTACCAATAAATGTAATGGAATTTATTTTTTCTATGCTATGTAGACATATTGAGTGTAGATAATTATGTAAATGTCTATAAATATGTGACTTGTATTGTGCAGGTGCTGGAGATGGAAAAAATGTTTACAGCAACATCAATGAGACAATTAGAGGAATTGGATATGCAAATGTTTATGTTCATTTAGTAATTCAGCTTTGAATTTGAGGACTGTAATGTTGATTGTAGCTTGGCAGTGCATACTAAATTTAAGGTAAATAAACCCATACAATATCTTGAAATGGTTTTGGTCTCTGTTGCTTTGTATGCTTTACATTTTTTGCACATAAAGATAATACATTTGGTTTTGTATCAATTTGCGGACCTTTGTTTCATGTTATACTCCAATTTAACCCCTTGTTTGTCTACCGCTATACTGTCCATTATCAAATTAATGTAAAAATAATATAACAATATATATCTACCCTTGAGAACATGAATGTGCGGTTTATTTTGTGTACTAAAAGGAAAGGCTTTGTCTCTGAAGAGCAAGAGTGAAATAAATCTTCTATTCCTATAGCCCTAAATGTGTCTTGATGCACCCCAGAGGAACGGTCAAGGAGCTGCCAAAAAAAAGTGAGATTCACTGCCAATTTGATGGAAATCAAGCCAATAATTTTGTTGTAGGAGTACATAATAATGGAAGAGCTAAACACACAGGCATACTTAAATCATACATCAAAATCATGAATCTTTCAGACGTTTAAAAGGATTTTCCTGTCATGTATCCTGCAATTAAGATTTAAATAGTAAATCAAGCTAAATTTCATTTTCATCACGGTTTTGCCTGTTTTTGGCATGGTTGCATGTAAAGTGCTACAATTCATCTATAGGAAGCTTTTTTTTCACCTAGCAGCGTATACTTGTGGTTCAGTGATTCATTTGATTTATTGTTGATCTGTTTTTGACTTCCAAGATGACAACTGGTGAGAATTTTTACCCATTTGCCTCAATTGTATTTCATATTTCTGGAGCGTGGATGAGTTGTGCTTCACAGTAACATGATGCTTTTTCTTTAAATCTATTCTTTGCTAGGTCAGTGACTAAGACATAATTAAAAGCCTTGGGGGAAGGGGAGTTTCACTGCATACACACAGAGACCCATGCTGCATAGCACAGTCACAGACATCACTGTTGGCACTGAAGAGGTAATATGACCCAGACAAATGTGGCCAAGTGACACTTAGTTATGCAATCTGGATGTAGAAGATACTTTTGGGTATTTCTTACTTTATCACATTTGACAAATAATGGAAAGAGGGAAAAATAGGAGAACACAAATTTGAACTTTTTTATTCTTCCCCAGTGAATACAACCCAACAGATTTGAATTGTCTGTGAGATGTTCCCTTGATAGCCAGCTGCAGCTGTAGTCTGGGTGTGGTTAGATGATCCCCTATTCAACAGACATCTTTATGAAACATGTAACCCTATATCTTCTGCAAGTAAAAGAGGCTGAGTGAGAGAAATGTGATTAATGATTGAAGAAATACCATCTCAAGTTAAAATCTGGGACAAAAACAACAACTTTAACTCAGATTTTCTGCTATCCGTTACAGAAGATCTGAAACTACTGTCATTTCCAAACTAATCTCAATATTGTTTTTATTGTCTCTTGTATAATGCTGTTTATACCATACAAATATACAAACAAAGCATGTTTCTCTCGTGATATGAATGACTCATTTCTAATTATTCACTGGCCCTTGGGTGAACTTATATGTACTTATACAACAGCAGCGTTATCTGTAGGTATTTCACGTTAATCAATTATACTTAGTAAAACACACTAATCAATGTGTTCTATTGATTATTCATTCAAGTCGATAGCACTGGGGTTCATGTTATGTGGGTTTTTTTCATTGGTCAGTCAAGTGTCATTGCCACAGATATTACAGTTGAGGGCTCATCTCCATCCCAGGAGTCTATTAAACTGGTCATAAAAGGCTGTAAATTACTACTGTAGATGCTCCATTTGCCTTGTGAGTCAAAATGGTACCGCTAATGAGGCAACCTGCATAAAGGGGTTATAAGTTGTAACCAATGACTTTGTAAAGGGTTAATAGTATATTTACTAATGCTTTATGGATCAGTTATAGGCCATTATGCCAGTTTGACATATGCTTTGTCTTTAATTCACCTGGAAAACCATGAGAGTGAGCATTTCAACGACTTCTTGAAAAGATCTGCAGAGACTCTGAAAGAAAATCCAATTTGAAATTGAAATTTGCAGTGAAAGGTCTGACAACTTTGAATGCCTTGAAATTTGATGGAGATATTGTCCAATGCTTTAGTTGATGAGAAGATACTTATATAATATGATACTATAGGCTACTAATAATCTATAAATCCTTAGGAAATTAACCCTGTATGAAGCCATTAATTTAAATGTAGAGTATGCTGACTATTAAAAAATGGTACTGCCAAATTTTGTCTCAATTTTAAGTTAATAAAATATATATTTTGACTCTTCTCAGCACAGATATGATGAAAACACAATGGCGGTGAAACCATGTTGTAACCCACAGTAATACTGCTCATCTCAGTATTGAATAGGTTTTGGAAACACTGGTCGTTTGGTGAGTTGGCCTATTAGTTTCTTCATGCCCAGTTTGCTCCGTTAGGGCAGTCCGCCCGTTTGGCCCCCCACCACATGCTCAATGGGGTGGAATATGTTCGCATGAAGCCATGAGGCCATCTGGTGACGCGGAACAAGTGGCATTGCCAGAAAAATTTAAAGCGCAAACTTAATCCGGCCTAAGAGTCGCCTCACATTCCGGCTCATGCGTGAAACAGGTCTCTATTTGATTGTTCATTCATGAGGCGTTGGGGCAACTCCTCCCAAAAAGAGAGACACACACTAAAAGACCAGAAAGCTGCAGTCACATATTTGGGTCGCAATGAGCAGAAATCAGCGCATATAAAGCAACATATGCGCACAAATGAGCGCGCTGCAAGCCATGCGTAAATGCCCAACTTGACAACAGATTTAAGACCCCCCACTCCGCCTCTTTAATCTCCATAAAAGAGATTATAATTATTATTTTGTAGTGATTGATGTTTTAAAAAAACGGAAGTCATCCTGTGCGGGTTGATAAATGTCAAGCAGGATACAAAGGACTCTGTCAGGCGAGACATCGCCGCTGAGGGATGATGTAGGGAGAAGCAGGGAGATGGTACAGTATTGGAGAGGCGAGGGCGGGGTTTCCCTCCAAGATGAGGCAAACTAAAATAAAATTGGCTTCTTGCAGCCGACGCATGTACTATAGACTGCGCGGACACTCATAAGCCTGTACGGAGAGGGAGGGAGAGGATGGTGATGGGGTTGTAGTCGGAGGAGCGGCTCTTCTCTCTTGACGTTATTTCACCTCCTCTGTGAAGCTGTTTGATGCTGTTTCGTTGAGCACAGCTGCTGTTTGTGCTTGTGGTTTTTCCCCCTTTTTCTATATATAATATTTTAATATTCCTGTGCACCCTGGCTGCCCGCCGAGCATATCCTTCACCATCATTGTCATCATCATCATCCGTAGCCATGTCGGACTCTGAGGACATGACGGAGTTCGCCAGCATCGTTGAGCGGATCGAGCGGGGCGAGGTGAGTCTCATCCGCATGATTTACGGTCCTCCTGACAGCAGTGGTCTGTCTGTCATCATGCTCCGGCTGCCGCAACAGCAGCCTGAGCCGGCCTGCAGGGCTGTCAGAGGATGCATGGAGATACTGACAGACCCAGACCACTGTCTTAACATATTTTCTATTAAATTTCCATTTCTGTAACATGATTTCAGCTGCATGCCTGCTGATTCTGATCACACCCCCGCTATTCAGTTTAATTAAATGATATTCTATTAACCATTGATAGACTATTATATTGTATTATAGACATTAGGTATGGTGATACACGCCCACAATACGATCCTATTCAGATGTTTCTATATTATCTTTAATGATAGGTAAGCCATATATGCTCTTTTTATTGATCTGTTCTATTAATTAAATAGACAGACCCACATCTGGCATATTCTGTTTTATATTTTGTATTGAATATTTATAGAATATAGTATGTTACATGTTATATTATATCTGATATTTTTGTATCATACATATTAAGTACTGATGGGCTGCCATAAATCTCTAATAGTGTAATCTGATCGAAAATATTAATAGACCCTCATTTATTAACTGAATAGCCCATAAGTACACCCAAACATAATCTGTTCTATTCTAAATGATTTTATTTCTGAAACATCATTTCAGGTGTTAGCTTATATATTAAGTGCTGACATACATTATTCACATTATTTGCACCAACGTTGTTTGATGTATTAAAAGGCCTTCTTCTGTTGTATTAATTGAGGAACATAAAGATAGGTACTCATACTCTTGCACTCTTCTTTTCGTCTATTCTGTGCCAAGGCTTTGTGGCTTCAGGGTTTCTCCTCTATTCTTAGAGAAAGGAAAACGTGAACATAAAGAGGTTAATTAGAGGCTTCAGTCACTGAATGTGTTGCAGTTAGATGGTGCTGCAGGCAGGGCACAGACTCCTGTCTATATGTGGGACACTTGGCAGCAGCTGTGTGGTGAGACAGGGCACCAGGTTACTGAGGTGTGTCTGCATAGAGAGGGGTGGGGGGGGGGGGGGGGTGTCGGGTTAGTCTCTGACACTCAACCATGCATGCAGTGCTTGCATGTGTATTTTATGTGATGGAATAGAGACACAGATTGCATATGGAACACGGTTGACTTACCGGCTTGCTACCATTATTCAGCAATGTTTTAAAATTAAATCAGACCTATCTTGCCAAATCGATAAAAGGGTTCACTCATATCCGAAAAATCATCAAGCTTGAAAGTGAAATTACATGGAAACAAATGTAAAGGAAATTTGGTCCTGGGTGAGTAGCTCTGTGAAGGCTACAGCACGTTTCATGATACAAAAACACAGAACAAGAGACAGTGCAGACATTATGTGCTCTTAAGTATCCATTTTGGTCACACTGTGTGTGAACAGATACCAATTGTTCTACACAGTGACTAAACAGCCTAAATGTCTAGTGGCAGTGTGAAATGCTGTTCAAACTCTTTTTTTTAATCAATTTACATATTCAAATTCAACCTTCCAAGCAAAATCTACAGCCCCACTTCACGATGTCTTGTTTTGTGGCTAGAAAATGGCAATGCTGAGATTTTCAGGAGGAAAAATGAAAGTGTTGTTGAAAGTGTTGTTCCAAAATGATGTGTAATTTCATGCAACCATCTGGATGTTTTTCACAGTCCTCGTGGGTCCTTTGGGTCCCTACAGGCTGCACCCACAGATTATTCCAGTGAAAGCAGTTTACTGTTGCAAATATATGAAAGGAAGTATATTTCAAATTTTGACATGGATGATCATAATCATCTAAAGTAAGGAGTTCAAGGTCCTCTCTGAAACTGGCTGCATTGTCTGCTGCCAACAAATGCTGCTGGAAAGGTTTGAATTATGAGTTCACTAAAAGTGAATGACTCAACAGTTCTAACTTGGCCAGCAGTGACTGTGCACTTTGGACAGTAGATTATTTCAAACAATTCATCTACATCATTTTGTGCTGATGCAAAGTGTTGTGTATATAAAGACTCACAGCTCCCTCCCAACACTACCAAAAGTTATTACATGGTCCCTGTTCTTATACTAAAACATTGTTGGGCTGACCTGATGGAGCCCTGTGTAGTGAACTATAGACATCCAATAGGCACTGCAGCAAACAATTAGCACATCATAAATCCCCTGCCATCACAGCAGAGACCTGCGCATTAGCAGAGCCTTTAAAGTGAACAGAAGCTGTAGCTTATATGAGCTGCTTTAATGGATCATTAACTTTAGCTGGTTATATGAACTATAGAAACATTATGTGAGCAACAGTAGCTCACTTTCAGACCAGTCCCTTTGGTTATTTTATATAAATACTAAGGAAGATTGTGTGTGGAACTTGTGAGATTTTGATTAATGATATGAGGACACACATTGTCACCATTGTTCTCAGCAGACTGAAACAATGAATCGACAAAAAGGCAGTCACCCTGCCAACTCTATTTTAAGACACCTGCTTTACACGTTTTAGTGCCTATTTGACATTTTTTGTCTCAATAACATGATACATGTTGTTTATGTTGGTGTATATTGTATTTAGTATATTTTCTATTTGTTTTTCATACTTCACTTTGTTAATGATACATGGATAATGAAGCCTATATTTTAGACCTATTCTGGTTCGTGGCCATGCTTGCATAGCTACAGGGATAGAAATGTCATCTCCTTGTTTGTCAGTTCACCAAATGGTCCAGACTGAAATATCTCAACAACCAGTGGATGGATTGCTATGACATTTTGTACAAACATTCATGGTGCCCAGAGGGTGAATCATAATTATTTTGGTAATCGTCTGACTTTTCTGCTAGCATCACCAGTAGATAAAAGGTGTCTGGATGGATCAGCATGAAATAATCTCAGAGAATGAATCCTAACACTTTGATGACACACCTTTGACTTTTTCCCTATAGCGCCAACATGAGACTTTTTTTCTTGCAATAATCATTCCTCCTGTTCATACTGGCCATTAGAAGATCTCTTCACAAAGCATTTCAAATATAAGTGATGGTGGCCAAAATTAACCTATTTTTTTACCTTCCCTCTGTGCAAAAATGTCTTTAAAAGTTTATCTGAAGCTAACATGAAGCTTCAACTGTCCAATGAGTCAAATCACGTAGATATCTTTCAACGTTACAGTCTTTTAAGTGCCAAAGTCCCTGTATTTGTCACTATACTTCCACAGCAGTTTAATGGGAAAACACTGTCTGAGGAAACACAATAAGGGGATTTGATGCTAAAAAGACTGAAAATGTGGCAGCTTTCCTCTTGATATGACTAACTCTTATCTTATACGACTGCTGAAACCTCATATAATCCTCAGATCAACTTTAAAATACATTTTTACACAAAATGACTGGACACACTGGGTTTTGCCCCCATCACCTGTATTGAAAGCACATTTGAAGGGGATCTTTTAATAGCCAGTATGAACATGAGGAGTGATTACAGCGAGGAAACCGTGTTAAGACACAACTGTAAAATGGTGAACCTATCCTTTAAAGCTAACACTCTGAACTAAGATGGCTAACATGGTAAACAATATAATAGCTAAGCAAACATAGCATTCTGACATTGGCATTTAGCTTCAATGACACCTTATTTTCCTGCATTTGATCGATAAAGAACACCTTTACATATTGCCCACCCTGATAAATTAATAGGAGGAGCACATGAAGATGATGGAGTACCATATGTGGTGGATGCATGAATATTTAAATAATGTAATAGAGTTGTTGACAGTCATCAGGATAACTTACGGAGAAAGGTGTGCAACAAGGTCTGTTATGTTGCATTTTGCATCAGAAATCCTGCCCGACAAAGTTACCCAGAAAGACCTTTGTTCCCAAACCCATTCAGTGCAGAACGTTGTTGGAAACTTGGACACAAACACAGACACTTGCCTGTGTGTAGACAGGATTTGGGGGATATGTGGTAAATGTGGAGATGAGAAGTGCAGCGGAAGAAACAGTAAAGAAAAAACCTAAAGTGTCATCAGTGTGGGGAGTCATGAGGCATGACAAGCACTTGCTGGAGAGGAAGTACAGGGGCTGTTGAGAGTTAGTCTCACATGTCAGTCTCTAAACACTTCTCTCATAGAGATTGAGGACGCTATCCCATTTTTTAGTGTTAAAACTGTTTTGAATTATAAAGTTTTGAAAAAACCCTGTATAGCACAGCCAATCCAAAGCCTTTCGGACAGGTCTTCATATTGGGGAGGTGACATGCAGTTCACTACAGAGAAAAATGGGGGGAGAGCATGATATCTTACCTTGACAAAATGTAAAGGGCATAGATATGTTAGTGGTCATTCTCAAAGCTTTTCAGTCAACTACTGTGCATAATCTCTATAGGCAGAGATCTTTGATTGTCTGGTACTGTGAGACTATTGAGAGAGGCTTTCAAGCCCTCTCAGAGCCTAGACTGAGAAGTTATATTAGAGGATGGGATGAGGGGTGGAGAAGGACTTTAGTTATTTATTTATTTAATATATAATAATTTAGATTAAATAGGAGAATGGAGTCTTATTTTCATTCCAGTAGAAGGCGGTAATGCAACAGTTTGGATGCCAAATGCCTCCAAAAGTCAACAAAGAAGAAGCACATGAAGGCAACAGTTCCTATGGAGACCCCTCCTCCTCCTCCTCCTCCTCCTCTCTCTCTCTCTGTCTCTCCCCTTCCATCCCCCTCCTCTCCATCTCTCCCCTTCCACCCCTTCCCCCCTCCTCTCCCTCTCTCTCTCCCCTTCCACCCCCCCTCCTCTCCCTCTCCCTCTCTCTCCGCCCCCCCTTGTGTCTGTCTCCGCCTGCACACACTGCAGCAGTGAATTGGCTGCTGATTCACAGCAGCGTCACTCTATTTAAATTCACTCCGCCGGCGCTATCGGCATCTCCTGTTCGTGTCCGAAGTTGTTTTTACCCTGAACAAACTCAAAGGTGTTTTTAACTCGCTCAGAGAGAGATAGGAGACACTTTCTACTTCATCATGTCTGCAGAGATGCGGCGCAGCAGCTCAGCGTTGGTAAGTGCGGGACAGGATCGGGTTTAGTGTTGGGAAGATGATTAAATACGTTTTGTTTGTCGATGTGGAGCCGTCATTGTTTGACTGCCTGTTGCTCCTCTGCTGTGCATGTGTGTGGAGACCGGACACTGAAGGAAACTTAACAATTAGAACAGCTGTCTCATTCATTATTGATTCAGATAGTCAAAGTTTTATGAAACAACTCGCGTCCAACAAGCTTCATTTGCTCTCTTGTTTAAACTTCCTCTATCTTTATCTTCCCTTAACGCGTGCAGAGGCGTTTTGCCTCAATTGAATGCGTTCAGACAGCAAAAGGAGGACGATGTAGAGTTTAATCACACCACCTGAATTAAATCAGCTCATCAGCCTTTTTGATATACAAGACGGCCGGTTTTCAGGCTGGAGCTTGAATAAACCGTTTCTAGATGTGTATGTTAAAATGTGGAAACGCGTATTTCAGTGTCTATATTTAGCTGGGCTTAATCCTGTCTTATGTAATGCAACAGAAACATTGTAAAGAACCCATGGCTGGTTGTTATTGTCTCCGTCACAGCAGTGTGGATTTGTTGTGTTTTTCATACATCAAATCCACTATCGGCTATCAGTAGTCCTCTATCTGTCTATTTAAATTCACAGCAGTGCAACAACAGAAAGGATAACGACGTAGCCTTCTTCTAAAAATAATTTCCTTAAAAACGATAAAAAACTATATAAATCTAATGAAAAAGTAGCCATCCATCCATACCCGGGTAGCTAACAGTAGAAGGTAGCCTATATAGAAATAAATTGCCATTTTCATTGAATGTACCCACCTAAAAAATCTAATTATACATAAGTATTCCCACCCCACTGCAAAATGTTGTTTTCACAGCTTAAGTGAAGACAATCAACCCATTTTAGCTGCATTTAAAATATCCTAATAACAGGTTATTGTTGAGAGAATCAAAGAAAGCTGTATCCTGCTGCCAAAGATATTTCAGACTGATCTTCTCTGATCTCCTGTTTCTAAAAGTCCTCCTCATCTCCCGTCTCGAGGTTGTTAATGTCTCCATGTCTCCATGTCTCCATGTCCAGGTCCCGATCAAAAACATTGAGAGGGAGCTGATCTGTCCGATCTGCAAGGAGCTCTTCACCCATCCTCTGATCCTGCCATGCCAGCACAGCGTCTGCCACAAGTGTGTCAGAGAGCTGCTGATGCTGAACCATGAGGACTCTTTTGATGCCGGCTCCGAGTGCTCCCTGCCGGGCAGCCCCAGGTCCAGGGTGCCCTCCCCCTCCATGGAGAGGCTAGACAGGCTTGTGCGATCAGGTGGGTCTCGCGGTAAGGACCCACAAGTATTTATGTTTTATGTAGATATAATGAACACCAAGATGTGTGTGTGTGTTGCTTACAGGCAGACTTTAATGAATGCAGAAAAGTAGATCTTTGGGATGCATAACTCTGAGGTTAAAATCATTAAGCAGCAGCGTATTAAGGCTCATGCTGCTCAGGCTGTAGTGGAGCAGCTCGGCGATGATGTGAATTGTTATGTGAGCTGATGGAAGCTTATAATCGGCCGCTGGTAGTACAGGAAATGCAAGTATCGAGTGCATCTATCTTGGTCCATTTGTGATTGCTTCCAAGAAAGGCGATATGAGTTTTCTATCAGTAATGCCAACTTCCTGTTACATTACCTCCCTCCAGATTGACTTAGCTTCACTTTTATTTCTGCTGTCATCTAAGTGACTGCATTCAACAAGTTTCAATGGCTGCAGCCAGTGATCCACCCCTATAGAAAATGACTCAAAACTGAAAAAGAAAGCAAGTATTTGTTCTCAATTAGGGAAATATGTGCACTAAAAGCCATATTCTCTGTCCTGACTACCAAAATGGGTAGTGCCACTGCGAAGGGGATTTCTTGAAGCCATGGAGAAAAGAGAATAAGCCTATGGAAACCATGACAAGACAATAAATGGGCCAAGCATTATTGTATATGTGGGTTTTCGTGTGGCGCAGATGCTGCCCCTCCTCTTGTCCTTGATTTACTACAACAAACATAAAAAATGATTTAATAATTATCTTGCTCTGCCGTAACATTGTCAGTCATCACTTCATCTTTTTAATGCTGTCTGCTTTTTCAGGCCTCATTAAAGAGACAGCAGAGGAACTTGACAAGCTGTAGTTTTGTCTATCACGAGAAAAGACATGTTGACAAGCTCTCTCAAGCCCTAATTGTCCTCACTGTCTGCTTCTAATGGCCCTGGGGCACCAAACATCCCCTTCAATCATTCAAGGGCTTATGTATTCATTTGAAATTGTTTTAGGAACAGAGAGAAGAGTAGCTATCATTTTCACTCAACCATTTATTGGATATACAGGCGTGTATGTGTGCATTATGTACACTTAACTGAGCAAAGCACATCTGTAAGCTCCCTTTTAAGGCGTTCTTGAAATTAAAATTTATTTTGGTCTGCAATCAGTAAAATAAATATCTAGGCCATGTGTATAATTAAACAAATTCCTATACACATGTACATACATAGATGCATAAAAAGAGGCAGATACCACAGTTGAAAAAACGCAATAATACAAAATATCTGTGGCTTATAATGCCTACCCATAACATCAAAAAACAAGAAGAACAATAAAAACCAAAAATAACTTGGATATCCTGCACCCTGTCCTTCTATGCCAGTGTTTCTTTATGATAATCCATTTTAATTTTTGTGCAGTAAGTTAGTCATTTTTTAAACTTACTGAGTGTTACAAGTTTTCACTTATTCACTGCAGCTCTCCCATCAATGCACTCCTTTGACTGAAACAATGCTACAGGTAGCTATATTACCCTGTCACAACATTTTGAAGTCAAAGCTGGAGCAGGCTGATGTCTAAGCCTTGAAAACAGCACGGAGGGGCACAAAGGTGCCTTTCTAACTCCTGAAAGCTCTGGCCTACACACCACTGCCATAAAGGTGTCGCCTCATTTGTACAATTGTCCACTCTTCTTAACAAGACTAGAGCTGTGTCTACATACTAATTCTATGTTGTGTGACTTGTTAATGCAGGAAAATAACTCTCTTCTTACTTTTTCAAATTGAAAAAGTAGTACTCTTTTCTTACTTTCTTTTTAGTACTTTAATTGCCAGTGATGTTTTTGTATATATTGTCATACTGTGTTTAGTATACAAAATAACTACAAAAGCAGTAAACATCTACATACTGTTTATAATTAGGAATGGGGACACAACACAGCATATGACAGAAGAGATATTAATGGACACAATATCACTGGCATTGGAAGGTTTAGGGTTAGGTTTACTGCTGAAGATAAACACTTGAACATTTTCAGTAACTGTGTCCCAATCCCATACTACACATTCATTAGAGAGCAATTCTCAAGAGGCTTTGAGTATGTGGTGTGTTCACACTGGAAAAGTGACAAAATTAAAGAATAATCAAATCAGTCAGTTGTACTGTTGACGTGCGCAACACATAACGACAATGGAGAAGCTGCTCACTGCTTAAAAGTTAACTAATTGTGGGTGATGCTGGCACAGCCCCATGAATATTGCAAAATAGCTGTTTAATTTTTTGAAAACATTTCATTTTGTCTTTGTGACATTTAATTGGCAGCTTGATTGACATCCAGCAGTGCGAGTTTTGTGTAATTTCTTGTTGGTAAATGGCTAAGTATGTTTTTCTTTTATAGTAACTGAATAAAATGGAGGACCATAAAAGGCTTGTGTATAGTACATAATGCCATACTTAATATTTAGTATGGAATGGGGACACAACAAGTGATTTCCTTGTGAGTCAGAATGGTGTAAAATGGTAAGTATGTTTAGCTAATGTCCCATACTGTATGAAACTGAGTGACAGCTGGTGTTAAGTGGTATCCATTCAGCTAAGATGACAAGTACCCTCAGAGCAGCACAGAGAGCCTTAACAGAGCACCAGATCTGAAACGATCCCAGAGGCACAGCGAGGTGAACAACTTTTTTTGGGGAACGCTATTCAGCTGTGGTTCAAAACTGCTGAGACCGGACTCTGAGACACAGTATCGGTCATTCAGACTCGCCCCTTCAACCTGAATGAGCTTATTCTTCATGGGCAGGACTGCATCTGTTAATGCAGGAAATAACCAAATCCTACTTTTGAGTAAACAAATCTCACTGCATGTTAAAAAGGGGTCAACTCTTCTCTCACTGTATATTCTCTGACAAATGAGTTCATTTACAATATGTTAAATGATTATAAAGTGTGATTTTTACGTAATTCAGGAGTGTTGTATATTAGGAAACTGTAAACTCATTAACTTGTTAATATGAAGTATTCACAGGTTGTATACAACTGGAATTCTCTAAGGGATTATTCAGTAAGGTTGTTCCCGTGTTAAGTGCATTTAATCACCAGATTGCAAAACACAAATTCTCTGCGTGTTTTAAGAATATTAAGAAAACCTCGAAGGACGTTATGAGCACATTGCCCCTTAAACAGAACAACCGACTAATTCTGCAGGCCGCCTTCAACACAGGGGGAGATCAGATCATTGATAGTCATGGTGACGCAACCGGCCTGTAAGGAATGAATGAGGGATTAGGTGAAGGGAGAGAAAAAAAAGACTTGGCTATATTTATCAGGGTGCAGCTTGGACAGGCCTCGCTGTGCTGGGACAGAGGAGGCGGATACTAAAACTTAATTAGCACTGTTTTTAATCCTCATCTTCTTTTTATGTCACTGGGGCTCGAACAGCATGATGCATTTACAGTATGTTCAACAGCTAACTCTTGTCAAGTGCATTATATAGTTGGAATATAAGTGAATTTAATGGGATAGTTGAACATTTTGAGAAATATGTTTGTTTTCTTTCCAGGAGTTATGAGTACATTGATAACGATCTCATGTCTGCATGCTAGAGCTTCAGCCGGCAGCTGCTTATCTTAGCTTAGCATAAAGATTGGAAACAGGGGGAAACTGTTAGCTTAGCTTTGTCCAATGGTAATAAAATCCACAAATCAGTGCCTGTGAAGCTCAGACATTAATATGTTGTATCTAGTTAGTTTTTATCTGCACAAAAACTAAGACTTAAAATGACATAAGTGTACCAGTCAACCAGTGGAGATCCTAGTAAGTTTCTGCACCTTGATAAACTAGAATTTGTCCTTTTTATACTTAGGTTTTTTAATGCAAACAAGAACCAGACTGGCATTTTTTCCCTTATTTCCAGGCTTTGTGCTAAGATAAACTAATTGGCTGCTGCCTGTAACTTAAAGATATTTAGCTATAGACATGAGCGTGGTTTCAATCTTCTCATCTAACTCTCAGCACAGACATGAGTAAGCAGAATTTCTTAAATGCCAAACTACTCCTTTCATGCAAATGGTAAACTACAACCTGATAGAAGATGTTTGGTGGTTTTTCCAAAGCATTTTTCTGGTCCTGATAAGACATGTTCTGTTTAACTGGCATGGATTTGTTCCCAAGACCATGTATGTTAATAAGTGCACAAATCAAGAGTTAATTGTACTTAAATTACTGTTCACATCCCTTATGTATATCTTAAACACTGTTTTTTTTCACTCTTGACACATGCATTATGAAGTTGGGGTTTAAGTTATCTTAAAGAAATAGTTCAACATTTTGAGAAATGTTTGTTTTCTTGCCAAGAGTCATACGAGACGGCCCCATGTCTGCATGCTACATATGAAGCATTCAGCCAGCAGCTGGTTAGCTTAGCTTAGCATTAAGACTGGAAACTGTTGGCCTGGCTCTGTCCAATGGTAATAAAATCCACTCATCAGTGCTCATAAATCTTGGAAATGAATATGTTGTATCTAAAACCAACAGTTAAAATGACAAGTTTCTAGTAAGTTTCTGCACCTTGATACATTTCAACTTGTCATCTTTATACTTAGACAAGATATAGCTTGTTAATTAGTGAACTTTTAGAGAGTTTTGCCGTAATTATTCAATTTTTTCTTTTACACTTTTTCCTTCTTTTCTTTTCTTTTTTCTTTTTTAAACTTTTAGACAGATCCAGACTAGCTGTTTTTTCCCCTACCTCCAGGTTTTGTACTAAGTTAACTGGCTGCTGCCTGTAACTTAAACATATTTAGCTTCAGACATGAGAGTAGTTTTAATCTTCTCATCTAACTCTCAGCAAGACATGAATAAGCATAATTCCCTTAATGTCAAACTACTCCTTTCATGCAAATGGTAAAAGCACAACCTGATAGAAGATGTTTGGTGGTTTTTCCAAAGCTTTTGTCTGGTCCTGATAAGACATAATTATAATTATAATTTAATTTGCATGGATTTATTCACAAGTAAGGATGATGTGTCAATAAGTGCATAAATCAAGAGTTAATTGTACTTAAATTACTGTTCACATCCTGTGTGTATATTTTTAAACGCTCTGTTTCCTATTTCACTCTGAACTGCATTACCAGATTTCCTTTTAATTTCTTTTTTTCCCCTTCAGTTTACTGTTGAGTTGGCTTTGTTTCTCCAATGTCATGATGTTTAAAAACACTTCACCTTCTGCATTGTTTCATTTTACTTGTTGGTCTCACCTCACTTCTTTGTTCATTGCTTGCAGCCACAGTGCGAAGGCCGTTTGGAAGTCGAGGTAGACGCGGCCTCCGTGTTTTGAGTAGCTGTAGTAGTGAGTACAGTAATACTAGATCCCCTGTGAAACCCTAGTTTGGTTCTACTTTTCCTCTACTTAATCTATTTTAGCTTGGTCAACACTACCATACAAACTCACACTACTATAGTCCCTGCAGTTTATATTTGTGAAGAGCGTCACTTAATTTATCTTTTTTAGACACTTACTGCAGCTGGGTTATAGAAGTCGATCTCAAAAGGCCACTTAAAAATGTCCACTGAGCATAAGATGAATCCAGATTAAAGAGGCTTGATTCTTAGAAAGAGGAAAAATGCTTCAGGTTATTATTATTCTCCAAAATGTCTTTCTTATCTTCCAAACTCTGGTGTTTAATTTTGTAAGTAGGTTAAGGAAAAAATAGGGAAATTTAAAGGAAAGTGAACAGAGAAAAGCTGGAAGTGAAGATGAGTCAGCGCACAAGGAGGCAAAATAAAAGAAGCAACACGGAGCAAAGTAAGAGGGATTCAATTTATTGGAAGGTAGAGACCTCGACGGGGAGGCTGGCAATGGACAAAAAGAAATTGAAAAGAACCAAAATTGGTTGGAAAGGGGTGAGGATGTTTCCTAGGAGTTAGAGAGGAGCTGGAATGTGTGTGTGCACCCCAAACACTCTGGTTTGTTGTGTGTGTCTGTACACTTGCTAAGCTTTGCATTCATTTCGTAAAACATGGTGGCAAGAAAAGCAGCTTTCTTCAGATGGAGAACTGTAGGGCTCTATCGTTCTCGGGTTTAAAAAACCCCCAGAAACACACACGTGCACGCTGCGGGAAAACCTACAATATGTTTGGGCTTGCGGAGATTCTGAACTCGCCTTTTTTGATTGATATCTATGTGCCTTTAGGGGACTGTGTATTGCTTCACTTGACAATCATCAAGATTTGATAAACAGTTTATCTGTACTAACAACACAGACCTGTTTCAGCCCAGCCACTAATCATTTTGTGCACGATGAAGAAATGTCATATTGTCAGCCAAACAAAACAAGGCTGATAACTGCTTTTTCTTTTTGTCAGATTAGGCCAACTAATTCAGATATTTGACATGCTCAGTGGATGTTTTTAAGAAAAGTGTCTCTTCTGGGTTTTAAGCAGTGAAGAGAAATATTATTAGCCTCTATACTAACTTCCTCAAAGAATAGACAAAAATGGGAGCTACCTTGACATTTGTGGTGTCATTATTATCACTATAGATCATTGATAAAATCCCTTTTTAAAACTAGAAGGTTAATTTAAATGTAGTGATTTTCAGCCTTACTGAGAATATATTAACATTCTTTTCACATTTTTTATTTGCATAAGAAATTAGACAATATTTCTTGGATTTCCTTTTTAATTCTTAGATTTATGTACAAATTACAGTCATACAAATCCCTTTGTTCACCCACTGACTGAAACATTGAAATTCCAAATCAGTTAATCAGTTCAAACACCAAACTGTAACCGCATATTTGTTTTGGAGGAAAAAACCAAGCCCCTTTTTGCACAACTGGAGCATAGCAGCTCTGCAGTGACTCGTCAGTTTCTGCTTTCAACTCTGCTTCCCTCAGCAGATCTGCAACATCGACACAAACACACACTCTGCTGCAGGCATCTTCTGTCAGCTTCTCGTTGGTGCACACCCACTGACCAAAAAAATGCTGGCCAATGTGTTATGTCCCAACATGATACACAATAAACGCTTACATGCACGCACTGCATCTGCAGGGTTGGTCCTGTGTGTCGTCCATTAATTTCAGCATCGAGACTTTATGCCAGATCTCTCGTTTCATCCAATTAATTAATTTATCCTAACAAAACCATGTCACCTTCATCACCATCATCACACTCAGTTCTTCATCATGATGTCACATCACAATGTTAATTTATGAATTCGGAGGACTAGCTGCTGAAGTCCAGTTGTTCAGTTGTAGTCAGATTATAGACAGATTTGACCTCCTAGTTAATAAACCGTACCTGCACTGACAGTCTCCAGTTCTGCTCACATCACTCAATCACACGGCCTGCACATGGCCACACATATCACATACATGTTTTATGTTTGCTGTTCTGCCACTGCTTTTCCCTCAGCTGCTACTTTTTTTTTGCAAAGTATTGTTTTTGAAGTGGTTTCCCCGTATTTGGCTTACCTGAGGAGTGTTTGATTTAATTTTCAGGTCCTCGGAAACGAAGCGGAAATACTGGCTTGCAATCCGAGATAAATCCAGCACTCCTCACTTCCCCTGTCCCCCAAAAACGTGAACCAATATTCTTGTCATTCATTTTGCCTTGTAGTGACTTGCTGGCTTTATTTAAGTGTGCGGTGACAGTGTTTTGCAGTCCCCACTGCTTGCGTCTGTGATGTGACTTTGTGTAACAGTTCCCCTTGTTTCCACCTCATGTTACTGTGTTGCCGACTTGTTATTATGCTGCTGCATTAATAACAAGCACAGTGTTGTGAGAAACTCTTGAAAGCAGTGTTGCTTTAAGAGGCTTGTTATGTGGAAATAAGTGTTGATTCGTTGAACTGGACATGTGATATTCAAGCTCAATTGCTTGAAATTTAAATTTAAAACCTTTTTTAAAGTTGTACTTCACACAGTGTAATTCTTTTACACTATTTGATGTAAAAAAAATGCTGTGGTGCCATTCTATCTTTTTTGTTTTTTTCCTCTCGATCCATCGTCATTAGAAAATTGAATTGTTTCCTTTGTCCAGATCATTGTCAGCACTTGTAAATGCTCTTCACTCCTCTCGTAAATGTTGAATGACTTTGAATGGTTTTCTCATACAGTATGTTCTCCATAAGCTTTAAGGATGTCATCTCCCCCATGACTCTCTCTCATCACTCCCGCAATCTGCCCCAGTGCTATTGGATGGTCTCTCTTCCTCGACTTTTCCCCCCCTGAATGACAGCTGCTTGATGAATTGCCTGTATTGTGGTTTGGCTACATACATCCATGTCTAGAACTGGTCATCTTGGAAATAAAGCACAAAGGGAAGAGACACGCTGAGGCCCTATTTGTGAAGGCTTGATTTGTCAGATTTGTTATCAAAATTTCAAATAGTTTTATCAAAGGAATTTTGGCCGTAAGATCATACTTGGCAAGTCAGTGAAAATGATGTAATGCGACTTTTGTGAAGGTCGGCCCAGAATCTTTTGAACACAAATGGAGCTACATATTTTTCCTAGCTCTGTGATTCTCTTGGAAACTATTCATTCAGTGTAACTGGAAGATAAGACATGGTTTGTTCACATGTAGGGCCTCAGACAACAATTAAAACTGGATGACCCAGGGCTATGAGTCTATATTACACAATCTTTTCTCACTTTAGCTTGTCTGCCTCACCCCTCCTCCAGGCTCCATCTCATCCCCGGGGTGGCGCAGAGGATCTGTGACGCCTCGTGTCACTACGATCGCATGCCCGGGCTGCCAGCATGACATTGACCTAGGTGAACGCGGCATCAGTATGCTCTTCCGCAACTTTACCCTGGAGAGCATCGTGGAGCGCTACCGCCAGGCAGCCCGCGCAGCTATCGCCATCATGTGTAACATCTGTAAGCCTCCACAGCAGCAGGAGGCTACCAAGAGCTGCATGGACTGCAAGGCTAGCTACTGTAACGAATGCTTCAAACTCCACCACCCCTGGGGCACACCTAAAGCCCAGCATGAGTACGTCGGCCCCACCACAAACTTTAGGCCCAAGGCAAGTACAGTCACTCCCGGTAGAACAATGTATTTTTTTTTCTCTATTTATCTGTTATTTCTAAAACAGACCCAAGCAGAATTGTTTATCAGTTGGACTGTGAACAACACTCAGGAGATAAGATGTTGCACGAGTTAACGACAGTAGTCTGTATGGATTGATCATTGGTCAGTCTTTAAAAGGTTGAATTTATGGGAAATACTTGAATAGGAATCAAATCAATCTGGAAAGTCTGTCTCTTTCAGAGTCTCCTTAGTCTTTGTTGATCATGAATTGATGGTCATGAGTGCCTCTCATTCATGGATGTTGGCCCACTAATTAATCAAATTAAAGTGGAGACATTTGACTAAATGAGCATTTAATCATAAACATAAGCATTTCAGTTTAATGTATTGATCTTCGCTGCACCTTTGCTGATTGGAAATCAGCCATTTTGAGCCATCTAGTGACTAACTGATTGTGAGATAATGAAGTTAACCCCTCCAACTGACCTTAAAGGCCCTGTGTACACTTGGTTTTAAAATGCATCTTGGGCAATCAAATCACAACTGTTCATAGCTAAGTACAAGTGTAAATACCACATATGATTTATAGTGTAAATGCTAATGTGTCCTGATGCGTCCCAGACAAGGATGTAACAGGAAAATACGTAGTGCAGGATGTGGTGGTAGTTTTGGTGGCAGCTCGCCAACACCAAATGGCTTTGCCCTGCCAATCTCAAATATTGGAATAGCCCGTACATGTATTCTTGAAATGTTTTTGTTTTCTTAGCTTACCTGTCCGACACACTGATGTAGTAACTGTGTGCAGGGCCTTTGACTTCGGCAGAAGTGGCGTAAGCAACAACAAAATCTTAACACAAGTGGTCAGCTGGACAACTGAGAGACACACGATAGACACAGGTGTGAACGGCAGTGTGGCTCGGTTGTCCACTTGAGATAAGATATCTGAAACACATTTTAAAACCCTTTTTAAATGATAATATTTGGTATTAAGATTTGTCAATACATTGCTTTTCGCCTTCCTTTCTTTGTTTATCAAACAACTCACTACTGTCTTAGATAAATGCTGATGAGGATCTTGGCTGTAAAAATGACCGGAATTTAACTTCTATTTTAAGACACTTCAGGAAATGGCTAGCAGAGCTGTCTAAAAGGCTTTTTATAGTATAGTATAGGTCAGGTTCCTGTGTCACTTCAGCTAGTTTTTGATCACTGAACCAACATGCAGTAATCTGTGCTTAACCACTGCAGTGTTATGATTCTTTTTAACAGCTAAATGTTGCTCTGTTAAATATCCCAGGTGCTCATGTGTCCAGAGCATGAGATGGAGAAGGTGAACATGTACTGTGAAGTCTGCAAACGGCCCGTGTGTCACCTCTGCAAGCTGGGAGGATCCCATGCCAACCACAAAGTCACCTCCATGAGCAGTGCCTACAAGATCCTCAAGGTACCAAATTCACACACTGTTACTATTTCAGAGAAGATGATTTGGCTACTTGTGTGTGCATGCCCCCCGCATTGGAGTTTGTCAGTTGAATACACTGGAATTTGCTTCGGTGTTATCTGCAGCGACAAATGAGTATTTTGGAGCCTTACACAATACTGACTTATGATAACAAGGATTAAACTGAGCCTGCACACAATAGCAAACTTAACAAAGACTTGAAATGGAGTTGAGACCAAGCAAAGGGCCCACAGTTATATCTTATGCTAAATTTACTGATAACTACAATTTTTGTGGAGATATTCAGTAGGTTTTAAACTTTACTTTGCAAGGCTTTTTCCTTTCCCAATTAAGTTTTATAGAGCAAATTACAGCTGCTACAAAGTGTATTATGACCATCATATGATGCTAAATCTCTATTTGAAGTTTTTGGGCTGCATGTGGAGCTCTTCAAGGCTGATTCACTCTCAGTAGTTCAACCTGGTGACTAGATTTACAGATCTACATATAATAGCCTCAAAGCCTTTCGATGAGTAATATCTTCCTCTTAAGTGGGACTAGTGTTGGATCATAGCTAAAGTGTAATAAAAACATTTAAAAGCTGGTCTACTGTTGTTTTGACCGCTCAGTGACTGTTGCCTGACTCTTTTATCTCCTCCTGTAATATTAATGTACCTATACCTGTGACCTGTACCTGTGCTGGCATGCACCCGACAACGGATATCAATCTCTGTTTGTTTGGAAACTGAAACTCAGGCTGCCTAATGTGCTTCAAACTAATTGGCCTTGCATGTGGTCATCTGATTTTTGCCACTCAGGGGGATTAATTTAAATCAGTTTGACTGTTTGTTTTCACTAATATGAAAAAAAAATGTCAGGGAATTGTGTTATAGTGTTAGGTAGCACAAATAAACATTAAACTTTGAACAGAATAGGCTGTGAAATACTGTATCGAATAGTAATTTGATCTTGTGGGCATGAACACTGTGGCAGGTTCTTCAGCACGTCGAGGCAGAATCTGTGTGAAATTCAATCGTTTGGTCTGTGGGTGTGTTAACAGTGAGGTGCTTAATATTCAATGAAACCTTTTTTTCCATGTGATTTTGTGTACATTGTATTCTCAAATTGTAGGAAAGCATATCAGATGCCCTCAGCAGCCCTGGAGCTCATCGTCAGCCAGGAAGTGGTAGTTCAGGTTTCAGTTGCTGTGAAGAACAGTAATGCGATTATTGTTATGCAGGACATTGTTAGTATATTGAATTCTGCTTGACATCCTGCACATACTGAAACATGCTCTCACACATTGTGTCACACAGGACACACAGATGTTTTCATCAGGAAATGCTTTAGGTTGCAGCTGCAGTTGTAAATGCTGTGAGATGAGAGGAAAATGACTCGAGTGAGACCTGAAGCTTATGCTTGGGAATTAATGCACACTCACAAATTGATCTCTGACCTTTTTAATTGTTATACATTTAATGGCATATATCCCCTCAGAGACGGTTTTGTTAGCTCTGACCTTTTGTCGTCTTACTGCTGTGTGTGTACGTGCGTCAGTGTTTTAACACTTTTTGAAACTCACTGCATTTACTGCTGATCTTCTCTCTCACCAGGAGAAGCTGGCCAAAAGTATCCATTACCTCATCAGCAAAGAGGACCAAGTCAGGACTCAGATTACTGACCTTGACCTGCTCATCAGTCAGACGGAGGTGAGAGAGCTGACTCATGCTGCTGTAACTCCAACATCCTTTTTCACTCTACTCCAAAGCGCATCAAATATTTAAAAAAGTATTGCCTTTTCCCCTGTATTTTTTATTTTAGTCCCCGAGTATGAAAGTAATTTTTACTGTCCGGTTCAAAGTTACATGTCAAGCAAAATTGTTTCTCATAACCACTTGTTAACGGTTTTAGGTTCTAAGTATCATATATTTTCTTTTACCACTTTCATTCTTTAGTCTCTTTGAGGTTCCCATTTCAACCACAACATACACATACACACACACACACACACACACACACACACACACACACACACACACACACACACACACACACACACACACACACACACACACACACACACACACACACACACACACACACACACACACACACCCCACTAAGAAGAATTATATTAATTGTATTACAGTATCTTAAAATCTTTCTTAACCATGTTGGATAATCACTGTTTTGTAATCTCTTAAAATATTACTCAGTTATGTCTGTGGATGGGTATGTCTTTAGTGTTGGTATAGTATCATTGTAAAACCAGTCTGTTAAGTTGAGGAACAATTTCATACTCTGTGCTGACGGCAGGTCATTAAACAAACAGTATGCAAACCACAGAAACAAGGACACACTATTTTCCTACTGGTTTCTCTTGAACACGTATGGGTTTCAGCCTCTGAGCTTGTTCCTCTTTCAGTGGAAAAGCTGGAACATAAAAGCAAACAATGACTGTAGAGCTGCACATTTTATTAGAATATTATAGCTGACGTGTCGTTGATGTGTCATGGTTGAAGTGTTAACATCAAGGCAATGACCTGATTCAGCACATGTTTGCAGCAGACCACTCCCAAAGGGGTTTTGCGCTTTTGAAAAAGCCACAAGGTGCAAGTAAATGGACAAGAACTCTATCAAAATACAATGTAGCGTAGAGAACGGAAATACAAGAATACAAACACTGCATCATACATCATACTCCCGTTTTACTATTTTGCGTGTGTGTGATTGATGGAGACTGTTGCTATGTTTGTGATTATCCCTTGTTTTTAAGACATTTTTTATCGTATAACTTTTAAGCACCCATGTCAATTAATATTCCTTATAGATGGAGGTGATGTTGATCCAAATACAATTAACTGTGATCATTTAGCTCCAGCCTTTGTTAAACCGCAAGCTGAATACAACAAAATCACAATCATATAGAGGGAAATATTATTTTATTTGGTCTTCTACACATTGAAAACAAATTCTGGCCTTTTTTAAAGGAAAACGGCCAGCTAGCAGAGCGTCAAGCCAATGAGCACTTTGAGCGTCTGTTCGAGACTCTGCAGGAGAGGAAATCAGAGATGCTGAGATCAATTGAACAGTCCCGTAACCGACGCCTGGACCAACTCAAGACCCAGGTATATAAGTGCAGTGAAAGCACTGAATTTAATTTAATGGCTGTCTTCTGTTTGCATTATTTACCATACTGTTCGTTTTTTCACGTTTTATTTTTGAAAATGCTGTTCACTATAAAGCGTCTGGTTTAATGATTGAAATAACAAAATGCTAAAATGTAATGTCTTTAAAAAACCTTCTTAGGTGGAGGAGTACCAGGGCATGCTGGAGAACAGTGGTCTGGTGGGCTACGCTCAGGAGGTGCTTAAAGAGACGGATCAGTCCTGCTTTGTACAGACTGCGAAGCAGCTGCATGTCAGGTACATCCGAGACAGAACCTTTAATTATATTTTGACTCAAAACATTGACCAATACTAATGTAATGATATTTTGAAGATGACTTTTGTTATTTAAAGAAATCAAACAAAAGACATTTTGACAGAGGGGTGTCTGAAGTCACCAATAACATTAACCACAAATACATTTAGAGATAAACCCTGTGCATCACAATAATCTGTGCAGTGAAGCTGTATTTCTGTTTTGAATATATTAACAGGAATCTGAGCCAGGCCTCACAGTAATGCTTATTCACAGCCATCACCCTCGCAAACTGCAGTAAACTATCAAATTAATAATTAGTAATGATCATCTGATGAAAATCAATTCTCAAATTATAGATGTTAAACTTAATTATTTCACAAGCTCAAGACTGAAGTCTGTTATGACTAATTTGTGTTGTCCAGACACACAGCACTTCATTAGCATTGGTTCCTGGTGGATTTTACAAGTGGCAGTCACTCTGTTTTATTTTAGCGTTGAGAGCATCAATCTGATTATGTGTTCGGTTAACGAGGGTGTGTCAGGTGTTTAAAACATACAAAGCCACGTGCACAGAGCTTATCAAACTCAAGGGCAGTTAAGGTAAGACTTGAGCAGCAATGTCCAGTGAACACTGTGTGATGGAGTTTCTTTTGCTCTAAGCTGACTAATTGATCTCCATGAGCAGCTTTGGATAATCAGGGAACCTTCTCACTCTCAAGAACATGATACTGTGGCTGGTACAGTACCTTCCTGTTGATAAGATCTTGATTTTTAATCCTGTTTTTATTTTTACTTTTGCAGCTCAATATAAATATAGACACCAACACCTGAGAAGACCTCAGAGTACAAGGTTGATGAAAAATATAGTGGACTATGCCTCATATAATTGAATACAATTTTAGGGCAGCAATAAGATTTTAGGGCAGCAATAAGATAATAGCTCCTCTTAAGGTTTGAAATTATGTTTTGAACATGTCAGCTACGATAGTACATTTCTGCTCCCTTCATTTTATAATGAGATCTCAAAAGTTCATGCTGCCATTAACCAAATGCTGGTAAAAAGTGGTGGGTGAAATTTGGACATTCACTAGCGATTTAGCCTGTGTGTGAACAAAGAGTGAACTTTGCACCCTGCTGCAGGTTGATATCCATTTCATCATTTTATTTCTTAAATGTATGTTTTCAGAATCCAGAAGGCCACAGAGTCTCTGAGGACTTTCCACCCCTCAGCTGACCCCTGCTTTGATGAGTTTGTGCTGAACACATCCAGAGAAGAGACTCTGTTGAAAGAGATGTGCTTTGGTGGAGGTACAACCAATTTATTTAAATGAAATGGTGTGAGATGAAAACTAACATGCGTTTTGTTGAAGATTCCAATGTATTGAAGGACAAACTGCAGTGACCGTGACTAGAAAAAGTGACCATTAGTTCATGTCAGGAAAATATGTTGACATTTTCTGCTTCTATTCATATCGGAGGATGAAGACAGTCTTTGTTCATGTGTCCTCTAGACCATGGCAACGCTTGGCCAGACAGCACAGAACATTTCCAGTTCAAAAAGTAAACTAACCAAATAGGTTTATTCTTTAACAAAAAAAAAAGAAAGACAGAATGGTCAGAATAAGCTGTTTGTCATCACATGCACAATCCTGTGAACTGGGCTGTGCTAAGAGGTCAGAGGTCATCTGTGCACAGCTAAATTGGATAAACAGGTCTAACCCTGGATACGCTTGCAGTGGATTTTGCTGCTCTTTTGAAGATTTTTTTTTTCTGGTCTGCTGATTTACAAAAGCTTATTCTTTAACAGACTGTTCAGGAAGTGGTTTCCCAGCAGTAGGAACACACCTCTGTGACTGCACTGATATTCAGCCGTTTTCCTACTGAAGTCAATAAATATGGATGAGTTATAGTTATAGTAGACTGTGCTACTTGGCCAGGAATATACATGTACCTGATGATATTGCAGCATAACCTTCAACTGTAAGAGTGCATACACAATCATTTTTACAATTCAAACTTTGTTTTTTTCAGAATCAGTCTTAAATTTATTTCAAGAATCTCAAACATCCATTAAGAACTGAAGTTGGTTTAAAAATGTTATCAGACATATCAATAACAGAGAAAACAAATTGTCAATAAAAGCGTCTATAAAAAAGAGCAAAGGTTAAATCTCTGCTGATGACTCAGCAGCCTCACAAAATATCTAAATAAGGAAGATATCAGAGAGTCAATGAAAGAACGTCATCAGTGCTTTACAAGGTGATATCTTTGGGACATGTATTCTAAAGCAGCAGGATTGCAGCATGCCTTGCAAAATTTGGTCAAAACTGAGATTAGCACTACTTGTATAAGGCTAAAGATGAAAATACATTTTTGCATTAAATTAACCAGAATGTGATGTTTACGTTGGCCTAAATTATTCTATTATATTAAAGTATTCACATTCCTGCCCTAATTGCATAATAATAGGATTGTTGGTGTGTACGACATGTAAGAGAGTGAGCAGATCATTGAGTGACAGTTACTGACATTTGGTTGAGGCTTATTTTAAATGCCTGTGGTCTGACTTGTGTCTAACCTGACAACATAATGTGTGTCACTGACTGAATATCATTGTTAGTTGTGACAGTTCTTTCAGTAACAGTTAGCCAATGGCAACTGACTGGTGTTTTAAGGGCTTCCTGAAAAGTGAGAGCAGCCCCTTTTTAAATGACAAGCTGGTCAGTGTCAGTAAAAAGCGAAACCTTTTTCGTCTTCAGTAGCAGCTGTGCTTCCGGACATTAACATTTAAAAAAATAAATAAAATGGAGGGATTAAACATCGCTGACATTGCAAACACAGCTGAGGTCTCTTCGGTGCAGAGTTATTATCCCTCAAGTGGTTGCAACTAAACAACAGACAGTTGTCTGAGTGTCCGTTGGTGACAAACAAAGCTGGGAGTGACACGAGTTTGTGGCTTGGGGCTTTTGTTGCTACACTGGACAGCAACCGTGTTGGCTTGTTTAAAATCAGTGATGTGAAATTTATCTCGGCTCCGTCTAGACTAACGAACCGGTGGAAAAGAATTGGGCCGCTTATCAAATGGAGCTGGTTAATGATCAAAAAATGAAATGTAATACAGGTAAAGAACTGATTTGAAGGCTGTTTTGGTCAAGAATGATGGATACTTACAAATGGATAAAACTTATTTTCTAGCCTATAAGTGAAGTCCCGTTTTACAGATGGGTGAACAATTATTTTTGAAGACCCCTCTGGCCAAATTTGTTAATTGGAGCAGCAATTATTGGGATAAACCAAAGAGAAGAAGGACATTCATAAGAACGAAAGTGAAAATAAGGAATGTTACTAAGCATCACTAGATTACATTGTGCAGGGATGACTGTGCATTGTATGAAACATCCAGAAAACTGAGCAATTTATTGAAAGTTGTGGAAGAGGATTAGAGGAAAGTAATCTGGTTTCACCTTTTTATAGAAAACTCAATAATTGATGCTGCTGTTTCCATGACTGTGATGGTGTTTGTCTGCAGGTTTTGAAGAAAACAGAAGCAATAATTTATTCATGCTCCATCTTAGGCTGTCACTGTAAAGTGTGCATAATGCCTATTTAGACATCAATTTCCATATAATACCTGTACTATTAAAATGTATCCTAATCGAATCACTGCTTCATCCTTTTGGGGAAAGTGCTGCATGCAGCAGTTAGGTGGCGGTCGTATTGATGTGTGTCTTTAATCTAAGTTGCCTGCGGGAGTTAATGATGCTCTTAGCCTGAGCTTGGAGAGAAAAAGAAGCTGCAGGGGCATTAATATGCTGCAGTAATTTAATTGAAGTCTTGGCAGTGAAAAATCATTCCAGCGTCAGTGGATAGTGCCCCTAAGCCCTTTTTACAGTGTACAACTTAGTTCCTATCCATCCTACAGCTGAAAACTGGAAACTGAATTCCATTTATGTTTAGCTATTAAGGTATTTGGGGAATAAAACACTTCCTGAGCAAGGCTCATTTAAATCTGCGTCTCAGCTGATTGTAAAGATGTTTCTATCATATATGATGATAGATCCTCAAGAAGTCTTTTACTCTACTTAAACATCAGAGAAAAACAGAAATTAGTGTCCCACTATCAGGTCCTGAATATGAGAGACAGTCCTCCTGTATGTATTGGATTTTGCTCTTTGCATATAGCTTCTCCAAGAGATGAAGAGATGACTCAAGAACACAGACAACACCATGTTTGTGCTCCTCCATCCTGACCCAGCTGTGGCGGTGCTGTGGATTTTGACCCCATGCTCCGCTCCTCAAGAAGCTGTGAAAGAATGTGTTGTTTAGTGTAAATGTCCATTTCAAATTGGAGTTTCCTCAAAATGTCAGGATGAGAACAAAGCCCCTCTTTACTGAATTAAAACACTAACTGAAAATTGTAAACTTCCTCCATATAGATATGAGTATAGGATAAAGAGTAGTGAGCAGATGCTAAGGCGGCAATTTAGTCGTCTCACATTTGTAGAGGGAACTGTAGAATGAAAATGGACTCAGGAGGAAGCTGCTCCCTGCAGTTTAACTTGGCCACAGTGTCAGTCTGTCTGGCAGCAGCCTGAACTGTATAGTGATCAATAGTGTTGTTTTTTCTGTTGTTTTTCTGAGTTGCTGAACTCGGGGACCTGCTGCCTGCTGTGTTGGATGGCTGACTGCCCCATTTTGTCTTTGCCTGTTGGTCCATCTGTTGGAAACAGCCAAAAAACACGAAGCCTTATTTGTTAGTGTAGCTGCTTGTTGGTTTATTAGGATGTGTTAAAAACAGTAAATCACATTTGACATGAATACTAATTCTTTTTCTTGGTTACCATCCATCCAAACTGAGTAAGGGGTGGATGTATAGATGATAAATAGAAAGGTGGTTGTGATGGGATATTTATTTTTATTTTTATAAAAGACAGTAACAGTTGATCATCACAAAGTATAAATAAGGTATCTACATCCATAATGAGGGTTGGACTAGATGTCTAATTCCATGTACATTTTATATAAGACTGCAACTAACTATTAATTTAATTATCGATTCATCTGATTATTTTCTCGGTTAGCTGTTGGGTCTATACAATGTGAAAAATGTCAATCAGTGTTTCCCAAAGACTAAATAAACCAGAAAATACTAAAATTTGAGAAGCTGCAATCAGATCATTCAGATGCATTGAATCTAAAATTATTCCAAATGTATCAAAATAGTTGATTTCTTTATATTGACTAATCAGTTAATCAGCTAATTTCTGCAGCTCTTATTTGACTACTTCATGCATAGCAATAGAAATAGGGAAATCTAATGAATGTTTCCTTTTTATATACAATCTCTGTGATGCTGCTAATGTACTGTATTGCAGATACATCAGTGTAGTTGCGCATGAAATAAGGACACAAGCTCATGAAGGAGAGCAGCGCCAGGGAGAGACAGACGTTGGAGAGTAAGGATTAGTGGACTGACTTTGGAGGATCAGAAAGCTAAATGGCATTGGTGATACTGGTCAGAGAGGGGAATCTCTCTGTTGGGGTAAATGGATTTAGGCAAGGGATTAGGAAAGATGGAGAAACTAGAAAGTGGAGTGATAGATGAGGATGGGGATTCACAGAGGGAGGGATAGAAGTGTGTAGAGCATGCTTTGATCTTGCAGTCAAAGACAGTGACCCACATGGTTAAAATAATATGATTCTGTTTCTGGGGACAAAAAAAAGGGGCTTCAGAGAAGACTAAGTTGTAAGGTAAGAGAAATCATCACAGAGCAAGTGCTGCTAACATAAATGAGAGGATGGATGGAAAGTGTGGTTTCGGTATGTAGATGAATCTAAAATGAGTTATGTACAACCAGTAAGAGGAGAGGAAGACAATGTAAAGAGGAATGAATTAGGGGAAAGTGGTGTAAAGTGGTCGGAAGCACCCATGTTCAAGAAGTGGGAGAAGTAAAGTGGGAGGGTGTTGGTGGTGCTTTTTACCAAGTGCATTTCCTGGCAGTTAAGTCTATATGTGAAAACCTCTTAACAGGCTCCATTATGCAAGACAGTCTCGTTGTCCATTGTTGCGAGTGGATAGTCCTGTTCCCGGCAAATCTAATCTTTGCCACGCTTAAACTGCTTCATTTGCTTAAATCCTAGTTATTGAGCTAAAGTACAGTATTTAACATGATTAAGACACAAAAGGACTTTACTGGAGTTCCTTTACACAAGTAGTGCACAATGTATGCATCAGATCTGTCGCATCTGGCTAATGCCTACAATAGTTTTTCCTGTATCTTTTACATATTCATTTGTTGGAGGATGTCCTGAGTTGACTCTTGCCATCTGGTGTACTTTTTACTGACTGATTTTCTTGACTTATTATTGATCATTCTCTTTCTGGTCTTTCCTACACGTCTTTTCTTTTCCCTCTCCTCTCTTCTAAAGTCCCAGACCCCCCGCTGATTGACCTGTCCCAAAGCAGAGTCTACAATGAGGCTGCAATCTGCTGGAGGCTGTCTGACGACCATCTACCTACAGATCACCACATGCTTGAATACCGCAGGTGGGTGCAAACATACCAAGCAATAACTGTAAGAATGGAGGATTATTGTGTATATCTATAAATGAGGTTGAAAAATCTAAATGATCAGACCATGTTTTTTTCCCCTCTAGACTTGGTGGGCCGAGCCAGTCTCCGGCTCAGGAGAACGGTGAGGACAGTGGGGTCTGGAGAACCACAGACAGGGTGTATGGTCCCAGCACTGTGGTGTGTGACCTGGAGCCTGACAGCTTGTACTCTTTCAGGGTCCGAAGCTGCAGAAACTCCATGTTCAGCCCCTACAGCCCTGAGGTCACCTTCCATACACCTCCTGCACCGAGTAAGTTTTTGAAATGCAGCAAAATATTTCAGATTTTCTCAAGCGCTTAATCAATTTAAACTGTTAATTGTTGTTGATGCATTAATTAAGCACATTAGTAAATCTATAATGTTTTGCACAGGATTAAGCTCCTGGCTATTGGAGAACCAGCCCATGTTTTTTCTGCCTCTTTTGGCCAAAGCAATGACTAAGCTCCCTTATCCCCTTTACTTCCCAGAGCATGTCTCAGTAGATTTTGCATTGTGTTGGATTTTAGGAAGATTATCAGATGACAGATGCCTCACTGTTTAAATTCTGAATTCTGTTGTAGCATGCATGAATAGAGGTAATGAAGCACAATGGTGTTTGGTTGATCACCATGGTGTGATGGCTTTTGTGTTTCAGATGACTGAAACCAATATAGCTTGTGTGTGTGGAGGGTTGTTCATCTTGTACACTTTTGAGAGCTTGAAGAGGAAACCTGCAGTGGCATCTGTCGCTGACATTTTAAGATGGAATTCATTGAACCGTTTCTGCTTGGCAATCATCACACACTCCCTGCTTGCAGTGATTACACATAGTTTACACAAATGTGAAATATCTGGGGTTTGTGGAGGTGTTTTCTGTGGCAATGTAACATTTTGACACGGTCTATTCTCAGAAAGCACCTTTTCTCTTGCCCTTGGCAGGAGTTTGCATCATAATCAGTAATTTGTACAAATGCAAATGTGATGTGTCACTCCCCAATTTGATATGGCTGTGCTTTGATTTGTGTCCTGTGCAAGGATTGTCATTTGTGTTGTGATTGGAGCTTCCACATTCCTGTGCTCTGTGGTTCATGTAAGAGTGAGCGGATGGATTCACTGTGCGTCAGTAATGAGGTGGAATTTCAGACCAGGGTGAAGAACAGAGCACAAAACATGCACGTGTTCACACACAAACATACACACACTGCCACATAACAGAGCACGAGTGGACACAGTTGGAGGTTGAAACTTTTTTTTCATCCAAGCCCTCACTGTAAAGACATTACAACATAGAAGAACTTAGAACTTTTGCTTCTCAATGTTCACAAAGTCTTTCTGTGAGGAGGTCCTTCACTGCCTGTATGGCACATTCAGCAGCTTATAATGTGCTTGTTGTGTCCATTACAATTTTTGAGGCCATGGCTACTGGTCCGATTGTCAAAAATATTTCAAATATTTAAAGAAACAAACAAGTGTGATTAAGATTTCCCATCATCACAGAAATACAAGCTTGTGTTTTCCCAAAATGTAGACAATAAAGCCAATTGGCTTTTATTCCTGTCACTGTATACCCTGCTTTTGGTATCGGAATTCAAACTTCCATTTAAGATTGATATTGACAAAATCACTTTCCCTGCTACATAACAGCATATAACTGCTGTATTGCTGTCTGTTTACCCTGTAGGAAGGCTTATACTATTATCGTTATCATGCCCTAGTTAAAATAAGGACTTCCCTGGACACATGCAAATGAACTGGTCTTCCCCAGTGTAGTTCTCAGATTATATGGGATGGTTGAGTGAACAAGCGTAATTATGTCAGCCTACATGTATCCTAGATTATGGTAATCATGGCCTTTGGCCCATAAACTATTTATAGAATGCATTCAATTGCATCCAGATGAGAAATATAAATGCTGCACGTGAGAAGTGAGGATTGTTTCATTAGGCTGTTATTCTCTGTGGTGCTGATGGGAGGCAGAGTTGGTCTTTGTGGATTTAATAAGATTGTGTTATAGTGCCCCCATGTGTCAGCTGTTGTTACTTACCGAGTCCTGAACATATAACAAAGAGAATAAGTTGCCTTTGACATAATTTGTGTGTGATCAAAAAAATCTGTTTTCCTCTTAACTCGATTTTTTTTTTCTCTTACCATTTCTGATTTCTGACTTCTTCATTATCCCTTTCACTTCCACCCCCTCTTCCCTTGTATTGTCCACTTTTCTGTCCTCTATCCTTTGGCTAAATCTACCCATATCTCTACACATACAGCTTTTGGTTTCCTGTTCAGCGACAAGTGTGGATTCAGCACAGAGCGTCTCATTCTAAACAAACGACGGGACACCGTGGAGAGTGCAGCAGGCATGGCCTTCCTCCTTGCAGCAGAGCGCGTGCAGACGGGCAGCTACATCGGGCTAGACTACATAATTGGGGACACAGGCATCTCTCAGGGAAGGTATGCCAAAAACTGACAGCACTGTGCTGCCTCACAAAGAAGTTGTGCCCAGCAGCATGTTTGATCTTCTACACAGCGCAAATTACTGTCTTGCTTTTATAGTGAAGAGGAAGCACAGAAGGGACTTGTTGAATCATTTTTACCAACTCTAATCACTTTGTTGATCAATGTGACCATTTTATACACCTAGCCAAATCAGAATGAGTAAAAATGGAAAACATCCATTCCTGCAGTAAAAATTAGAATTGATTTGCTTGTTTTCTAGACACTATTGGGCCTTCAAGGTGGAACCGCAGTCCTATATGGTTAAAGTTGGAGTGGCCTCTGACTCAAAGCTGCTTGAATGGTTTCACAATCCTAGAGATACCAGCAGCCCAAGGTGAGTGAGCATGTGTCTGTGTCTATAATCAGTGGTCATGTGGTGAAACTGAGACTAAACTGTACAAATTCTGTATTTACCTTTTTCATACCTGACTGTAGCACTCACAGACTAACAGTCTCAGTACAGTGAGAAGTGTGTTGAGTCATATCTAATCCTGTGATGTAAGAGAACCAGTATAAACTCGTAAAGAGCTTATTCAAAGACAAAGCTTGCCTTTCTCACTTGATCAGCTCATGTAAAAGCATGTAAAGGAACATAGTATTTACGCAAATAAATTTCAATTCTATGGCAATTACATAATGCACACAAGGTGATCTACACTATACGGCATTCACTTGGTCATTTAAACATGTGTATGCATTTTTTCAATCTGAGACTGTAAAACAAATTGTTTTTTCTACATCATTATGATGTCAGATGTTTTTTGTGATGTTTTCTGTTATTTACACAAAAAAGTAAAGTAGTTCTGCCAATTCCTAAGCAACTAAAGCTTTCAACAATTTAGAATGTTTACTTGAACTCTTTTTAATAGTTCAACAGTAAATGGACAAAACTCAATCTAACTTGATTTAAATGGAGCTGACTCTCATGCTGCCTTAAATTGTACATGATTTATAACTCTGACTTAAATCTTTTGATGCAAATTGTTAAAAATCTCCCTTTTCATCCCTTTTACCAGGTATGATCATGATAGTGGGCATGACAGTGGCAGCGAAGATGCATGCTACGAGCTCTCCCAGCCTTTCACCCTCCTCACAGTGGGTATGGGCAGACTCTTCATCCCCAAGGCTTCGTCATCCTCCTCCGTTTCCACAGCAGCTGCACCGGCCGGTGACCCTGGAAACCGCGTACTTCCTATGCCACAACGCATGGGGGTATGCCTCGATTATGAGGCATGCCGGGTGTATTTTTATGACGCCGACACCATGAGGTGCCTTTATGAGAGGCAGGTGGATTGTTCGGGAACAATGTATCCAGCTTTTGGCCTCATGGGTGGCGGCAAGGTTCAATTGGAAGAGTTCCTCACTGCCAAGAGACTGACCTTTTGAGGAGGGATGGAGGTTGTCGATGCATTGGGACCTGCATCTCTTTAATCATCCATTTTTCTGAAGGTCAGATGAGGCAAATGTGGTCAAAGCTGTTGGTCCTTAATGTGATAATGGGATCTCTGCCAGAGCCTGGCGTATTTAGAGCTGGTATGTATAATGTATGAGTATGACACTGAATATTAGTGTCTACATACAGAGGTGTTGACAGGTTGGTATAGACGTGAAAGGTCTTCTCTACATACCAAAGTCTCTGTGTCTGGTAGTTGTATTTACTTGGTTTTAATTGCCAGCTGTAATCTGCTGTTAATGTTGTGAATTTGGCTGCGAAGTTAGACTTCAGCCACATTGAATCCTTATTGTTTTAACATGAAACGCCTTTGAGCTTACACTGAAACTTCCTCTTTTGCCAGGTTTATGTTTATAGATGTGTAATAAGTAATCACATTATTGGGTGGTCTTTGTTTCTTTTGGCTGTAACTGTTTGTCTCTATGTAGCAGCATAGGTTCAGTTGTAATCTTAGTGGACCTGAGAGCCTTGTAGCCTTGTAGCTACTTTTGAAGCTAGCGCCTTTGTGCCTTTTTTTTTTTCTTTTTTAGGAAATGGGTCACTTTGTTTGCTCTAGCAAGCAGATGTTGGTGTGTCATTGCACAAGTATTGTAGAAAAAACGTATCAGCTTAAATACGGTGTGTGTTTTTATTGTAGTTCTATCACAAACACTGGTGTCAGGATTAGAACAGTTAATGGTGTTAAGTGTGGCTCGTTATTTACATATTTACTCTTGACTATCACAGAAAACACTACTTTTCGTCTTTGTCACAGTTACAGTCAGCTGTTTTTGCACAATAAGATGAATGACGCCTCGCACATGTTAACAATCATCAGAATTTGATCACTACCTAGTTTGCTTCTTCACTTTAAATGTTAAACTTAATCAACACGTCAATGTCTCACAATGTCTGTCACACACTTAACTTTAATCCTAGAATAGTTCCTTCAAGTCTCTCACTGTTTGCACTCTCACGTTCGTTGCACAGCACTGAATGTGACTTTAAACATCATAACATTATACAAGTACCAGACCACCGTGTACTTGCAGTCAACATCAGTTTGACAGCTGCAGTTTTTACAAATAGCCAAAGCGTGTTGGTTCTGGTGCTGACTTAAAGTGCAACACACAGCTCTGTAGCCGAGCAGCCTTTAAACACAGTTTAAAAACAGTTTCAGGTTCTTACAAAAAAGTGCTATCACAAAACAAGCTGTTTAGTACTTTTTTTTTTTTTTTTTTTAAATATCAAATCCACTGTTTACTTGCAGACACATAAGGTGTAGCATATTAGTGTGTCATTGAGTTTGGCTACCAGACAGACATCTAAGTGGTTGATTGGCTTTGTGTAAATCAGCTCAGATATTTGCGTCTTAAGAAAGCACACCAGGGAGACACTTCACTGGGAAAAAACACGTTTGCATATAGGTTAGTTTGTAGCTGCACGTGGGTTTGTTCGTACATTTATGTTTATTTTAATTTCTGGAGGGTTATGGTAATCGGTGTGTGTGTTTTCTCAGGTTTCTGGCCCTGACTGGGGCCCAATGCTACCTACCTCTATCTGTCAGGCCTGGAAAACCTTAACTACTGTACCTTTCCTAACAGAAACAAGTTTGGTTTGATTTACAGCTTTGTTCATAAACAGTCAGTTCAATATCTCCGCCTTTAATGTCAGGTAATAAGCTGGTCTCTCAAAATGTTTGATTTTAACTTCCATGTACATATTAATCCAGAGACATTATTTTCAGTGAAATAAAATGCATCTTAAAAATTCATGTTATTAGTTGGTGTTTGCTCGTGGACTTGAAACAGATGTGTATCACTACTGATGGATATTAATGTAAGCAGATGTTACTCATTGTTCAACTGCTTTTGTCAAAGGAGTGTTTTTCAAAATGGTACTAACAACCTTTTCTTCCTCTTTTTTGTGGTGTTGGTTTCATTTGTCAATTTTAAATGTTTGTTTATAGACTTTATCAAGTAATGATGATTTTTTTTTGTCTCGATTCATAACATTTTAATAAAATCTAGTTCTTACATTTAGCTGGACATAAACTTTCTGCAGTCTGGAAATGAAATATTTATCCTTGACAGTGTGCATTTTTTGTCTCATTAGTGTTGCTGTCAGTTATTTTCACTGCAAATCTCAGAGGTCACAAACCTGAACCCTGCTTCCTGTCTTTTAAAAATCGACTGTTTAAACATCTTTAAAACATGTCTATGCATTTATCAATTCGCAGGGCAGGTTCACGGTTTTATTATCACGGAATGTATTCCTGTTAATTACTGAACAGCTGAATGTTGTTTTAAGGTGGCTTTCTTCTATTGGTAGGGGCCACAGCATCATTGTATGTAGTTTGGTGAAAGTCTTATAATCTCAATATTACAGCTAAATTAAAAAAAAACGCATCCTAGTTTGCTTTTCAGTAGTGAATTTAGAACCAAATATGTTGCAGGCTGGCTCTCAATCTAATTCCAAGCTAGCACTTTAAAGATCTGTAGCATGTCAGCATCGGTTTGGCTCTGCAGGTGTGTATAATAAATGTGTGCAATACTATTAAACAGGCTGTAGAACAAAGGAAAGCAGTTTAGGTAGACATTAAGCCTATTAAGACAATTTGCACTGTTAATAGTTTATAGTTTACTTTGTGGTTTAAAAAAGGGGTTTCCTTGATATAAAATCCTTCCAAATGTTTCCTGCAGTAAAAATGGTTCTAAGTGCAGACAGTGCATTTGTCTTTGTGTGTTTCTCCAGAGGATTTGGATGTGGTGTGTAAGTGGAGGGTTCTGTATGTGACGTATGTAAAGATGTGAAAATATTGTTGTTTGCTCGGATTCCTGGAAATGCTACACTTTTTAATTTGCTGTGTGGGGATTTCATCAAATAAAACTAGTGTGTTTTTAAATCTATTTTGTCTCTTTAATATTGTTCAAAAATGAGGTGTTAACTGATAAGAAGTTAACACAGCCTTTAAGATTTCTTCCTAAACTTTCTACCTAAAATGGGTGACAAATTAATGGAAAAAGCAACAAGAAGTGTCTTAGTAGGGTGTTGGACAACCATGTGCCACCAGAACGGCATCAACACTCCTTGTTATTGACAGTGTGAACTGTACTGGAGGTATGAACCTCATGATGTTCACTCATTTAGTATTTTGATGGTCCAAAAGGTGTTTAATTTGAGGTTGAGAGTGATGACTGTGAAGCTCATAGCATATGATTCACATCATTTTCATGCGCCTCAAACCATTCGGTGACCCCTCGTCATCCTCGAAGAGACCACTCCCATCAGGATAAAAATGTTTCTTCATTGGATAAAGATGATCACTCAGAACAACTTTGTTGATTGATTTGCAGTGACTCTTCCCTCTAACGGGACAAGTGGACCCAAACCATGCCAGCATAATGCCCCTCACAGCGTAACAGAACCACCAGATCCCCTCAACGTTCAGACATGTACTGCTATTTCCTTCAATTTGTCACCTGCCTGTATTCATAGTAGTGCAATGTATGTTTGAGATCTCTTTTCTCTGATTATGAGCTGTTCAAATCTTTAGTCTTTACTTTATTAAGCAGTTAAAATGTTGAGGTATGTTTTTTAAATTACATGAAACACAACGCACTGAGGGAGTCGAAGGTTGCAGAATTTCTGTCTTTTATAAATCTATCACCGTTCAGTATCACCTGGAAAAACAACTAAATGCTAACTAAAAACTAACTAACTTGAGAAGTTTGCTTGAAACTTTGCACATTCCACATTTACAGTATTTTTTGCCAGTAAATAAAGCAACTGACTTTATTTAAATCTGCAGAAATAAGTAATCCATAACTTTTGTTTCATTCTGTCACAATGCAACCACACTGTGAGAAATGGGGGACAAAATCCACCGCACCCGGTGGTGGTGTGTTAAGTAAAGCTGCAATAGTTTTATCAGCAAAATGTACTTAAAGTTTGAAAGTTAAGCACTCATTCTGTATCTGAAAGGGCTCTGTCAGTTATATTATTATCTAGGCTATCATATTGAATTCTTGCATTATCATATAGGCTAAGGTCTTGGGGCTGATTTTCATTTCTTTAATCAACTGTTGGGCAGTTTAATCTGTGCTAATGCAATATCTTTATGGAATGATTTACGACAGGTCCTGAAACTCTTTTTGGTCAATGCTCAATTGCCATAATGATCAAACATTTATCATAACACAACACAACACAACACAACACAACCCAACACCACACAACACATAATATAGGCCTATATAACATCAAATTCAATCTAATGCAGAATAGTAAGTACATTTTAATCACCTACCTACAGGAGATTCAATTTTAATGGCACACCTCAGTGATATTCAGTGTTGGGGAGTAACTAGTTACATGTAACGGCGTTACTTAATTTAATTACAAAATAAATGTAACTGTAATCCGTTACAGTTAGTGAAAAAAGGAGGTTACATCAAAGGACTAAAGTCAGACCTTTAAGATTGTACTCAGGAGGAGAGTTTTCCCCTCATTAAAAACAAATAAAAAATTAAACATATTACTGAATACATATATTGTGGTTTTTAATTCTTTGAAAATAATATATATGACTTTTTTTTTTTTTTAATCAATGGTAAATAAATCATGACATGGACCTTATTTGGATCACATATGGTCTTAAATGGCGTTACAGTACCAATTAAGCCCATGCCAGACTTTTGACTTTTTTTTCACAACATATCTTTATTTTATATTCTGAAATCTACATGATCTAATGAATACATTTTCAAATGAGAGATAAATCTTGCTTTATAATAAATTATCTCCCTTATAAATCATGTCAGTATACATGAAAAACACATGAACTTAGATTTTGGTGCTTAATGGTTACACTTACCCTAACAGTTGAAGAAATTCGTTAGAAAAATAGAAAAGTAATCAAAATGTAATCAAATGTAAAAAGTGAATTTACTTTTAAGTAATTGAAATAATTACATTACTTCTTATTTTAAATAGGGTATCTAGTAATCTGTAACATTCCCAACCCTGATGATATTTGATTGCCATCCATCCACCTGCTGCAGGAGGATGGAGAGAAGATGAGGATGAGAAGGAGGAGGTGCAGGAGGAGGAGGAGGAGGGACGTCACGTTGAGCACGCTGGTCGCCTGTTCGCTGCTGTCGTCGCAACACGGAAGAGACGAAGGAGGAAAAAGAGCCTCCACGTCACGGAGGCGTAATACTGGCGTCAGTGCTACACAAGGTGCTACCTTTCAGTGCCACTGTACAAATCCAGATATCCTCATTAAGGTGATAATTATTCGCATGAGCTTAAAGCGAAGATATATTGAGCTGTGTTTGCAAGGAGAGGCCTCGGTGGAGACTCTGGGAATCCGCTGAAGGTAAGGTAGGACGCTTGTGTGTTTGTCCGCCGCCCCGGCTCAGCCTCCACCGGACAGAGCCTGCTATTTCCTCTCAGCACCGGTGACCTCTGTAGTTTGAAAGCGGGGATACTGTACATTTTATTCATGCAATGTCGCAATGGTTATTAACGTCGCTGTTTACGCGCCGCGGTTCAGTGAGCTAAGCTAAGGCTGGATTTAAGGTTTGACGAGCCTTGTTGACGTTTCTGGTTTGACAGCTGCTGGTCTCCCGCTGCTGCTTACACACATTTATACCTCTGCATCTCTCATTCATGCAAACTGTACAATATGATGACTACTGCAAATTCATAGAGATAATAAAAAAGCAGCAATCCGGCCTGTTAAATGGTTGTAAGAAATGTTGGTAACACTATTAGACGCTCAGGCCCATTCATTGTTGTGATGTAGACATGCTGTAAAACACAGACTAGCCTCCACAATTACTAATCATAAAAGAGTCATATATCAGCTTTAAATATAATACACATTAAAAAAATAGGGCTGCCATCATTAGACAAGTAATCTATTAGTCCAGGGCTGCAAATAACTAGTAATTTCATTAATGAGTAATCAATAATTTTCCCAATTAATCGATTAGTTGTTTGATCAGATAAAGGTGAAACATATAATATCAATCACAGCCAAAGGAGATGTTCTCAAGTTTACTGTCAGAGAGCACCAAAGGAATATGAAAATATTAACATTTCACAAGTTGGAATCAGAGATTTTGGACTTTTTTTTATTTTCTTTTTAAGAAAATGTATCAATTAATTAATCAATTATCAGTTTTGGACAAAATACATTTGAAGACACCACTTTGGGCTGTAATGGGCATTTAATTTTGATGAAACAGTTCATAAAGAAAATAATCAGCCGATTAACCAATAATGTTGCAGCCCTATAAAAACTGTTTTCAGCAAAAACCCCAAAAATGTGATGTTCAGTAACAATGAATATGTTTACTGAGGGGATGATCATGAATGTCACTCTTATGATATTCATGTTGGTACTAAGGTAATAGATGCAGATTTTGCCACTCAGTTAGAAGTCCACAGGTGCTTATGGGATGTTGTTGAAGTTAGCCTTCCCACCATTCGACTTGCTGTTTAGTTTAAATAAATTGGTTAAATAGCATGTTGTTATCAGAAAGCTACACAAAATATAGAAGACAAGATATGACACTCCACTGATTTTACACAAAAAGGAGGAAGAATATCACCCACCCTTTGAAAACTGTCTTTCTCTGGCTCTAGAGAAACTGTCTGAAGTCTGATATAATTACTCGGTGACCAGTCAGGATTTTTAGTAGACTGTATCCACCTACTGTACACTTCAGTAGAAGCCCACATCGAGGTCATAAGAATGTGTTTTCTGTTTTGGTGTATTTTCTGACTAACAGATCAGAGTTCACCTTTGCTTAACAAGGATGATACGGATGTGCACAGTCAAGCAATAGAAATACTTAACTATAATGTTTGCAGAGAGAAGTCGTTATTTTAGGGTGTGCCATCACACTGTTTAGTTCAGTATTATAGTCCCAAACTATAACTGCAGCATTGTTGTATTACTGGTTGTAATCATTTCTGTTATTATGATTTGCGCATTTCTGCATCTGCTCATGTTTTCCTGTTTACAGGTTTCTCAATGCCATGTTGTCAAATTGGTGAATGTTTTGCTCAGTTTGCTTATGTGTGTGTCATTTGTAGCATGTTTTCTAAATGCATGCATTTTCAAAGTGTCCATAATAGGGTGTGTATTTCAAATTAGCAGAAGTTTTTAGTCTTCAGGTTCTTGTTTCTCTAGTGATCCAAAATCAGGATGTTGTCATGTGTTTAGTGTTTCTGTTGGGCGAAAGGTGTGAGATTATTGAGAGGTGTTTGTTATTTGAGACCCTGGTTGTTTTGACCACATGTCCTGGCTTTTATGAAAGAAGTGTGTAGTTTTGTTATATCCATTTCCTTAACTTTATTTAATGTGAACAAAAATGGATTACAAAAGGGGAAAGGAGCTGCGTTATATATTAATATAACATTGATTAAGTGATAATAGAGTAGTTATCGGGAGAAATTTGCCCTTTCTAATATGAGTTATAACCTGTTATTACAACTTAAAACCTCTGCTCATGTTTGTAATTTTTAGTCTGTCTTAAACGATAATCAGATGCTCTGATAAACATTGAAATAGGTTTTTCTAGCGATAATCATTCCTCCTGTTCTGGCCATTAGAAGATCCCTTCATAATGCACTTAATGTACAATGGAAGTGGTGGGGGCGAAGTCCTCCTTTTGTGCAAAAAATTATGTAAAAGTTCGTCTGAAGCTAATGTGAAGCTTCATCTGTCAAAATGAGTCATATCAAGTAGATATCTTTAAACGTTAGTCCTTTCAAGTCCCTCTTTTTGTTACTATACTTCTTCCACAGTTCAACAAGGAAACACAATGAGAGAATTTGACACTAGAAAGAATGTAAATGTGTCAGATATCCACTTGATATGACTAACTCAGACTGCTGAAGCCTCATATAAGCTTCAAAATGCATTTTTGAATAACATGACTGTGTGGGCACACTGTGGATTTTGTCCCCATCACTTACATTGACAGCACATTTGAAGGGTATTTCTGGACAGCATGAACATGAGGAATGATTACAGCGAGGAAAGCCTCTTTCAGTGTTCATTTAAGCAACTGATTGTTGTCTTAAGACAGACCTAAAAACTTGCGAACCCATCTTTAAATTTTTTTTAGGTATCTGATATTGTTTGGTCATCATATCAACCTTACAAATTACTTTTTTTCCTCTCAAAATTTGAGTGTTGATATTCTCTGAAACAACTGAAGCCATATTGCTCCATTATGACCTCCTACTTCAACATAGGCGTCAGCTTCCTAACCAGGAAACTATGAAAACTTGTATAACACATATTGCTCTCTGCATTCAGTCAGTATTAAGTGCAGCAGTCCTTTGTAGTGTACGGTGTAATATATGGTTACTGTTGTGTAAGAGATCCCATCAAGAACTTGTTTCATAGGAAACACCCAGTTACTCACACCCCACACACACCTTACACACCTCCTCACAAACAGACAGATAATCTTGTACTGGGGAGGAGTTTGGTCCCATACGTTAGATTTATTAACTAGCACTGTGCCAGGTTGTAGAGTGTGTTGGTAAGACAGTGCAAACTAAAGTACACAACAAGAATAAAAGACTTCAGGGTAATGTGGTTTATGGTGTGATCATTAGGAGCGTGGAAGAGGCTCTCCTGAACTCCTAGAGCTGCTGATTCAAAACAACACATTACCAACATATTTTGTGTTGTTTATGCTATGAGAATATACAATACTTGGCTTTGAATAGAACATAAACTGATAGTGAATAGATCAACGAGTTCCTTTAAGCGATTTGAAGCTGTCAGTGATAATTTAAAAAAAAAGTTTACTGGTTCTTAGAAGTGTCATATCTGCACTTTGAGAACTGTGGCAGTAATTTGTTATATCCTGGCGGCTGTTAGCAATACCTTCTAACATTGAAAACAACCCTTTCTGAGCTGGTATGAAGCTAAAACCTATTAGGGGGAATTTTGGTGTAATTATAGAGATTTTACACTGGAGTGGTTTTGACTGGCATTGTGTTGTTTACTTATTGATATTAGCAGCATTCCTTTGGTGAGCACATTCAAAAAGAAGTCAGGAAAAGTCACAGCAGATAAAACTGTGTTTTGGCTGCACCTTGTTATTCAGTATGGTAGCACTGTCACTACCGGTACCAGGCAGTAGAAAGAAGAACTGAGATTATTTTGATTATTTTAACTTCTGTAATTCAGGTTGTCTCACTTCTTGTGCAGTGGCCAGGGAGAACTGAAGTAAGCACCCGCTATAGACCAGCACTAACCTTTTTATTTTCTTTTCTTAACCTGTTTTAGTGAGCTTTACCCTCAGCAGACTTCATGTGAACTCATCTGCCGTCAGTCACTCATTGATTGTCTGGTGTGCACCACACCAAATACAGCTGCAGGTCCAATAATGGTCGGTCAGTTAAAATTATTTTATCACACCCCCCCTTCATTTTGCCACTGACTAGGTCTGATACCTGGAGGCATTCCGTAATTTCACTGTTTACTGCCCAGGAAAATAACATATGCTCTCACTCTGTTTTAATATCTAATTAGTTAGAGGATGTTTACCTTGTCTTAACAGGCCAGGTCAGAGTGCAGTGACCAGGTCCGAGGGTTATGTAAGTGGTGTGAAAAACAACTAAACATGGATGGACTGTTTGCTCCTCAGATGAAATGTTTGCAAAAGTTTGTGATGAAGCTGCTCAGACATAGACAGCTTTGCGTAAACCCAGGACAGAGCAAAGAGCAATGGCATTTTTTTTATTGTTAATTGTTTAACTGGTCACCTCTTAATATATTACACTGAGTTAACCTGACGTGAAAATAGAAAATTACATCACTGTTTATTTAGTGCTTGATCATATTTACTTTCAAGGATGTGACAAGCTGATAAGCTACTTCAGTAAAGGGTGTTAATGTAAGCTTATTACACAGAGATCGAAAACAAAACACTTCAGTAGCTCTCACAGGGGCTACTTCTTCAACATTACGAGGACTATACAGTCAGTGTTGGGCTAATTCATGGGAAAAAATAATGGAAGTATGAGTATTTACCAAAATTTTACTCCGTGACTCAACATGTGGAACATACTCAGGATTTAGCTGCTGGTAGAAAAATGATGATTGTAATATGTTAAATCACTCCAATCCTTCTACCTGCAATAATCACATGCATGCACAGACGTTCTTCATATCAGATTCAGACTGAACTGGAACAGCGTATCATCAGGACATCAGCTCTGTGTGCTTCACTGAATTATTAATGTCTCCTGTTCATTTTTTGAATGGTCTGGTGCAGATTCCACTGCTTTACGTGCTCAAAATAAGAAAAATATAACATTCATGACTTTTTTAATAGGACATGACAGATTGCAGGGTAGTTAAGAGTTAAAAATGCATGTTGACAGAGTGACAAGTCTCTCATTCTGTGACCTTTCACATCCCTTACATTCCTATCTTTATTCTTATCAATTATGGATAGATCAGAAGCAGAACTGCACCTCAACAAGGCATCTGTAGTATGCTGGGTATTTTCGGAGTTGATAACTACTTAAACATTTCCAGGCAGACTGTTTTCATCACACATACTTCACATCCAGCTAGCAGCAGGGTAAACAATGCTGTTTTTGTGTACACGTGTATACCTGACTAGCAAAAAATCCATCATGTCATACTAATGTTTGCAACACAAGCATCTGCAGGGGGAAGATGCTTTTTGACTCATTCAGCAAAGGAAAAGTGAGATTTCTTATGTCAACCTGCACACTGTAGCTCCCCCTTATTGAATTTTCTCAGTTAATTTTGAATGCTTTGTGCTCCTCCATCAGTTGTTTTATGGTCCAACTGGATGGGAAGTGAATGTCCACAATCACATAGTTATCTGAATTTTTTAACCTCCCATAATAGAGAAAATAGTGAAAGCACCTCATCATTTAATTTTACAGATTTTCAATATTTTTTCTCATTCAGAGATTTAATGAGCAAGGACCACACTATCAACTGAGATGTAATTGTTTATTGAATATGAGATGACTGGCAGATCGGAATCGGAAAACAAATAAGTACGGAGGGCAAAAGGCGTTTATAGATGTATGAGAGGAAGACGAGGGTTTGAGGTGTGTTGTGTTTCATCTGAATTATCTTTGTATGTAAATGTGAAGCTGTTTTGTTTTCTGTTAACTGGTTTTTGTGTTTGTTTTGCGCCTCAGACGGCCCCACTGCCTCAGCTTCTCGATGGGTGAATCAGGCTCACGTCGCTCAACACTGGTTTCCCGCCTACCAATCTTTCGCCGCAGCAGCAGTAAGAGGCAGGAATCTCTCCCCTCCTCTCCTTCTTCGGGTGGTGTGGGAAATGGCGTTCACACCTCATCGCCCTCCAGCACCAACTCCAGTTCAGGCAGTACCGGGAAACGCCGGAGCCTTTTCCGCACTCCATCGCTTAGTTTCACAGCTAAGCGAAACAGTCATCCACGTGTCCAGCCAATCAACCTAAACCTCACGCCTCCTTTGTCACAGAGCACAGATGCAAACGGAAACAACCAACAGACAATAACGACGTCATTTTCAACAGGGTTCAGTGAAGGTGGCGGACGTCCCAAGTCACGCCACTCGTTTGGGTTTGGAAGCCACAAGCACAAGAAAATCACGCGTTCTCAGACAGAGGATTTTGACAAAGCGTCCTCTTCCTCTTCCACAGCCAATCGAAATGTGTTCATCAACTGCATCAGCAGCTCAGGGGCCAATGAGGGTGACGATTCTGGGTTCCTCGAAGACTACAGTGGTGGGAGTAACAACAACAAACAGTCATCACGCCAGAAGAAGCAGCTGCTGCCTAAATCTTTCTCAGCTCACCACCGCTTCTCCAGGAACTCTGATCACCACAGACCTCCAGAAGTGAATTTGGAACCTCCAAGCTCCACCACCATTACACATGGGGCAGGAGGGCTCACCCCGGGGTCATTGCCAGGGGAGCTGCTTGGAGCTGGTGGTGAGAGTTCACTCCAGTCCCCTATGATATCAGAGGACCGAACCACAGCCATCACCCCTTCAGAGTTCATTGCCATCACAGAAGATTCTGTATCTGAGGTGGATGCTCTGCCAGCTCCCAGCCCCGGATCTGGTTTAGCCCCAGGGACTGCCTTAGTAGCTGGGCCAGCTACAGACACAGCTTCCCCTGAACTTCCACCTGCCCCAGAGAACTTCAGCGTGGCTGTCTCTACCTCGCAGGTAGTGCACTCATTTTACAGTCTGTACTATGTCTCGCTGGAATCAAATGTTCTTTATAGAAATACAATATGTTTCATGTTGATAAAAATTAAACATTTTGAGCCTGTTAATGATCTAAATTGCAAATCTTTGTACTTGTAAACACACAAAAAAAATGTATTTTGAGAAAGATGGTGAGTGCTTTAGGACACAAGAATACAATACAACCAGGTTGTACCAGGTACCCTTGGATGTCCGGAACAAAAACCATAAAGGAGGAATATTTATGACCAGAGTGTGGAATGTGTGAAATGTGGCATAAAAATTGAGCACCGGGCATGAAAAGTCCTTTTATTGAAAGAGCTAAGGCATGAAAAACAAACCCTATGCATGTCTGCAAACGGCCCTTCACATTTCACACCCCTGTGCTCACTACTTTCCATTTCTCAAGGAATTTATTCTATTTTATTTCTTGTTGGAGGAGGAAACTCCAAAAAGGAAACCACTTACACAGTTTAGTAAGACAAAGCTCTGTACGGTAGCTATTGAAGAGTAAATATCTAAACATGCTGACCAAGGACATGCATATCCACCATGTTAATAATAATAATAATAAAGTGGGCTCTCCTCTCGGTTAGCTTTTTGTCTTATTGGAATTCACAGTTCTTTATTCAGAGATTATATTTTGGAATGCCAAATGTTGTGTATTCACTCAATGAAATGTCATCTCTTCAGGTTTTCTTCACTCCAGCCGAGTCCAGTGCCGAAAAACCGTTACTCCCCGACACCAGCACAGCCAACAACACAGATTATGAGACTGCCATTTCCCTCTCAGAACCCGAGACAGCTGTACCCTGCGTACCCTTACAGGAACAATCACTGGAAGAGAGGAAGGAGAGGGAGGAGGAGAGACAGGAAGTGAGGGAAGAGGTATCAGCAGAGGAGAGGAAGGAGTTGGTGGAAGAGAGGAAGGCAGGTTACCACACGGAGACCACAAGTGAGAGCGAGGCGTGCGTGGTGCACAGCGAGGGTTGTCACTCTAACCCAGAGCAATCGGAAAGGAAGACGAGAAAGACGCTCTCTGTTCAAGAAAGAGGACATTTCTGCGGCCGCCATGAACCCAGGTCCTCTCACTTGAGGAAGCCACACACAGGTATGAAACTCATGCAAACACTAGCAGGTAAATCACAGATTTACATGAACAGCTGCAGCTACACAACGATGTCATACACAAGTTTACAGTGGGAGTCGTGGGCCCTGGTTAATGCATGACAACTGAGACAATAATTCACAATAATTTCTAACAAAATTAGCTTGATGTTAAATATTTATTTGGTGGTTAAAGTGAAGTGATGCCATACTCCTGCCACTTAAGTGTTTGGTTTTATTACTTCCTTATACATGACTGAACAACTGTGAATAATATAGCCAATAAAAAACTTGAACAGAACATTATCAAGCCCTTTAAAGGGTGGTACAAACTGGGCTGGAAAACTCCAGATGGGTTTTTCCAACTTCCAAATTCTGAACTAATTCAGATAAAATTGACATTGTACAACTACAAAACTGTCTAATAAATCAGTGCCAGTTGTTGCTTGACTTTCGTGAAACAGTGCGTGGCAAAACTGAAAATGTTTTCTTCAACCAGAGCTGATTTGTCACTGTCGTTCTCGCTTCAGGCCCATTTTAAATTTTCTACTAACTTTTTTCCTTCTGCCAGATGCTGATAAGAAATTATGGCTGACTGTATTTCCCTTTTTAAAAGAAAGTATTGCCACATTTTAGGGTTGCAGAAGGACAAATGTGTTATGTGTTATTCCGAGTCAGAGTTTAATCACTTTATTTATGCTCTGCTTTTAGTTGACATTATAAGTCATTAATACAAGACGTGGACAATTATAATTAGGATTACAATTTGATCTTTTGGTATGCATGTCATACACACTAAAACACTAAGGCAAGAAATATTTGAGTTACAGTGGGCAAGTTCACCTCAACATATTATCAACTTTCTTTTGTTGGATTAGAAACTCTAAAAGAGCCGTACTGTAACTGTGACTTGATTGTCAGTACAGAGTGTAGGAGTGACTGATTGTGCTGTACTGTTAGTGCAGGATTAGTGGCCTATTGTGGGATTGTGAACAAATACACACACACACACATACCCACTCACGCACAGTGTGGCAAACTATACTTGCAGGGAAGTACATGAATATTGATTTACATTTTACATGCTTTTGGGCAATGGGTACAACAGACGGACTGCAGGAATAACGGGGAGCTCGTCTGTTGGGCTCCACAGTTACGATTTTTGGTGTCTTCATTTTATACTCATATCATATTCTTTACTATAATCATAAAAATAGTAACAACCCTGTGGTGAGTGAGTCCCAGTATACTGTAGACCTGATTTTCCTCTCTGTTCTCAACCTATAGTATATTGGTTGGAGGCACAAGGAGACAAATTGTGGTTGTAGGGCTTCTTCAGTGACTTATTGCTAAATGCGTGTTGCAAATGTAACAATTTTTACAGTTTGAGGACAAAGAAAGCAGATACTCACAAAAGAGAAACAGTGTGGTTTTGTGTTGAAGGTGTGTTTGCAAGCATGTAGTAGTGTGTGTGTGTGAGTGTAAGACAGGGGTGGAGAAAGTTTTTGGCCAAAAGTGCTGTTTTTTAAAATCATTTTATAGCCTGTCTGTCAGAAAGACGACAAGGTATTGTCCGTCTGTTTTCACATTTATCTCTTAGTTCAAAAAGGAGCACTCTTGGTCCAGTTGCAATTATAGCAATCATCTGTGTTTGTCTGCCTGCAGAGTATTGCCACTGAAACCTCTCATTCATTCTAAAATTGGTTTTATTGTTACACAACAATCTTGGTGCAGGCGTTTGGACCAAACATGATTATTACAAAACAAGCATTATTACCACTTCACTGACTTTGGTGAAACAGTAAGACGGAGGGCTTCAGAGAGGGAAGGTTGAACTGCATTTGAATGCTGAAATATGAAGAACTGCTTTGTGATTAATTAAAAAGAACAAACAAACAAACAAACAAACAAACAGAAAAACACAATAAGGACTGACTGCTTCTGATTAGAAATATAATAAAATATGATTATGTATCTGCTTGTAAAAGAGTTTCACCTCAATTCATTCTCGTCTGTCTGTCTTTTTAAAATTTTCTTTCTTTCCTCCAGCCTCTATGTGTAGCAGTGTTAGCCCGTACCATGAGGTAATGCGGTTGGAAAGGCGTCTGCGGTCCTCATCTGAGGGGGCTGGTGGTCCTCGTATCCATGGAAACCACAGAGATGCCCCAGGCATGGAGGGATGTGGTCTGCTAAAACACAGGAACAACTCATCATCATCTAAACTAGGAAGTCTGGTAGGTCCAAAGCTGTGTGTGTGTGTGTGTGTGTGTGTGTGTGTGTGTGTGTGTGTGTGATTATATCAGATCACTTTGACTTTGAAGTTAATCATAAAACTATGCTTTATTTTCCAAATCGTAAGTATGCCCAATTATTGATGTATCATACCTAGGAGACACTAATGTTGTGTCTAAACGTAGACACACATACGCACAAATACAATCAGCTTGACTAAACACTTGAATATGTGTTTTTTCCTCTTGTGTACTTCCTGTTGGACATCCTCACAGTAAGGCATGGCAGAGCATGTGCTTTACATAAGGTTTAAACACAATAAAGAGGAAGATCAAATCAATTTAGGAATACACTTACTGTGCAGTTTAATATTGGAAATTTAATAACGGAAATAAGCAGTGCCAGCCTTAACCAATAGCTTCACCTGCCGTAATTCAGTTACCTTCTTTAAAGCACAGTGTTAATATTGCAAACAATAATAGCAGCTAAAATATTTAAGGCAACTCTGTCCTCTAGCAAATCAAATATTGTTCATCCCACACTGTTAATTTATTTGTCACACGATTCTTAATCCTAAAATGGCTTAACTTAAAAACTTAAAAGAAAAAAGAAAAAACAGAAATGTGCCACACTGATTCTGGACACTTCAGCGACAAACTGTTCACGTGTTGAAATATCATGAACACTCTTTAGGTCTTGCACTTTCACACTCACCACACGTGGGAAAAAGAAGAGATTAATTGCATAGTGATATCTGTAGTATACATTAAGTGCAGATATGAAAACTGAGTGGATCATTGTGATAACGTATTTAATAATATGCCCTCAAACATGAATCCAACTTAAAAAGAGACATCATCTGCCTGTAGCAACTTATTTGTGATGTTGTACTCAGCCATAAGTCTGCATATCGAGGACAAGAAAAGTGGTAACATTTTAGTAAATCTCACCACCGGATTACCAAATTGGCATCGCATCATTAAATTAATTAAACACTATGAAAAGAGTGGATGTAATTGGCTACAATTGTATCCATGTGCCAAACCACCCTCTTGAAATATACTGTGAGATAAGAGATCCTGACTAATCTCACTCAGTAACACCACCCATGCACTATACCGTACTTTACTGCTCTTAATTTGATCTAAATAACTAAAACATTTTAAATATTTCCTAATATTCACTTAAAGGGCTCAGTCTTGCAGTGTCTTGTCATGGTAGTTGGGTGGTTTACATTTAGAGTTAAGAAAAAAGCTGGTATGTTGTTGGTGATTGAAAATCGTGGTAATTACTGAAGCTGACTTATCTTAAACGTATATCTTGATTTGAGATGCACAAGTTACTTAAAGGAATGTAAAGGGAGCTAAGTGAGCAATGCCACACATTTAATGGTGCTCTACAGTAGCCATAATAAAGTCATGGGACCTCAAGTCTTATTGTGTCACTCAGTAGAGATAAACATTCAAATCTTTAAATAGGTCATTTGTGTTGAAACGTGAACTTGAAAAAACTGTGAAGAAAAGGACCTGGCTTCTTACATTTAAAGCTATTGAAGGCAAAGCTGCAAAACTGAGTTCAGTGCGGACGGATGAAAGTGCTTTGAAAAACTTCTTCAGTCATCTGTAGGATTTAAGCATTATATCCAGTTTGTTTGTTGCTTAGGTTGTCTAACAAACATTGCACCAGTCTTTGTTGATGCATGCTATCCACGTTTGTTTCAGGGGATAGGCTGTAGCTACAATAGTGTATAAGTTGGAAGCTCAGTCAGAGGAAAGCTAGTTAAAGTCAATCCCATTTATTTTACCAGGGACTAAAGACTCCTACTGAGAGATTAAAAAGGACAGGAATATACACAACTCCCTGCTCTGTACTTTAAAGACTGCATCTGCTTCTTCATTGTCTTCACTAAACATGGAGTCATTCGTCACTTTTCTTTTAAGTTGTAGAAGAAAGGTAAAAGCTGGGAATGTGTTTTAAATGATGCCTCACCAGATCTCCTCTTTCCTTTGCTACATACATTTGTTAGTTGTAGCTAATGAAAAAAGTCTGAATTGAGACACCTTTTTCTATTATGCATGTGTCTGAGTTTATTTACAGCATGCACCATCCCACAGTATACAAACCCTAATATAGTCTAAGTAAGTGCATGACTACAGCTAGTTATTGTGTGAAGAAAACAGATTTAATAGGTTGCTATGGCTCATTGTTTATGCATATACAATGTGTCAGACTGTGGTGTGTTTATGTGTTAAGGAGGCCTCTGGGACTCTACACCTGTGCAGAGTAAACTAAAGCACCACAGCTCAAGTAGAACCATAAAGTATGCTAGGTAATTATGCTTTATTGTTGCTTTGTCATTACAGCCCATAATTTGATTATCATAGAGCAAGTAAAGATTTGTTTGCAATGACGAACATGAGTTATTTGTGGAATTCACAAGATGAACTGTAAGGTGCCCCTGTAAGGCGAAGGCAGGCTGTGTTTGCTTGAGTGGAAATCTGTGAAGTATTTATTTAACCAGCATATTCAGTATTCCTTACTCATGTGTTTCTCAGTGACAGCTGGTATATACCGTGGCAGACTGACACTGATTGCATTCATTCATGTTTGACAAAAAAGGATTAAATAAGATGTTCTCAAAAAAAACATTTCTCATAAATCTTATCCATCTATCTAGATACAATCTGAACAACTTTGAACATGCACTTTTGTGGTTTCAGTGACATATGGCAGATTAGTTTAACTGCAATCCACTTTATTTTGACTGCGTTACTTATGCATATCACCAGTTGCTTGACAGCTTGCTTTCTAGATGGTGTTATACTGCCGAGTCCCCCATGTTTTCATATCCTCCAGCCAGATTGCTGCCTTGTAAAGGCTAGATATCAAAAGTGACACTTGTATTAATCATACAACAGATAAGGACTCACTTCCTGTCCCAGACAGAATTTATAATAACCACAACCAGACAGTTGAATTTTAAAATGAAAAACAATGAGGATGTTGTTTGCAAATGTGGGTACTGAATGCTCGTTATGGCCAAAGATATCATATGAAAGCAGTTACAGTAATCATACCAGCATAAAATCAAATCATATTTCAAATCAAATCCTTTTCTCTGAGGCTAGAAGTCTTAATGCCAACTGGTCACACAGTAGAGCACTGAAAGTGGTCTTTGATTTCAGACAAATTGTTAGCAATGATAACATAGCACGCAGTTAATTGTGTAATCATGGTGGTTTCCAACTGTCTGTACTGTAGATTCTCTCAAACAATAATCATGCATATCTACAAGGGAAAAACTGAGATTGCTCACTGATTTACCTTATTAGAAGTTATAGACTTCATATTTAAACCACTTCCGTCATGGGAATACCAACATGTTCACATGTATATGTATAATTAGCTTCTGACAAAGAATGCAAATGTCCTTATTATCTAACTAGCTAAATATATTATGGTGATTATGTTAAGGAAATGTCTTGTTTGTATTTTACATATGTTTACTTTCAAAGCATTGAACAGTGTAGAAACTAAACGGTAAATGTACCTGGAAAGATTGTAGTTGAAAGACAATAAGGGATTCATTATCTATGAGTAAGAGAGAAGAGTCTGCAGCATACCAACCCTTGAGGATTGGAACTGACTGCTTTTCCCGAAGAAACAACATTTAAGAGTGATTCTTTTAATTCAGTTAAACTTCACTGTTGCTTCTTTCAGGGAGTTTTTTTCTTTGTCTTACACTGTTTTAAAATGAAGAGTATGCTAATTAACCAACTAGCTAGCTCATGAAAATTAAATGACATTCCTCAAATTTAATTGGAACCTGGTAATGTGCAGTCATAACTTAATTTAATACCTTGTTAAATTTACTTATGATGCTCAGGATCAGAAAAGCCAGTGAAGGAGCTTTCATACAGATTTTTCTTCGGGGAATGTTTATTTGCATGGTGTGGCAAAAGCAGACTGGTCAGGAAATAGCATGGGTATGGTTGTAAACATGAACTGAGGGAGCATGGCTGGCAGGTGAATAACCACACTCCACAAAGTAAATTATACACCTTCTTATCAAACACTTCATTATGTTTAATCACAGTCACTGTTCTTGCACTCAGTGCAACCAAGCAGAACCCCCCCCCCCCCTGTGCTGGTAGCAATATCTATCTATCTATCTATCTATCTATCTATCTATCTATCTATCTATCTATCTATCTATCTATCTATCTATCTATCTATCTATCTATCTATCTATCTATCTATCTATCTATCTATCTATCTATCTATCTATCTATCTATCTATCTATCTATCTATCTATCTATCTATCTATCTATCTATCTATCTATCTATCTATTATGTATGTGTGTGTATATATATATATACATACATACATGTGAAAAGTCCCCTCTGTAAACTGGTTGTACAATGGAGAGCTACACGATTCTGCAGGTCAAAGGTCATTTAGATTGATTCTGCACAAAGTCAAAGTTATGAAGTCAAAGTCATATTTTCTGCCTGAGCTGCCTCACTCACGACATATTCTAATGAAATTGTCGACCTTACAATACGTGCTAGGAATCCTGTGTAAAAAATATGAACCTCAAATTTATGGGCATGGTAAAAATATGGTTCTGTTGCAACACAGTTGGCAGTATAAAGCACTGGGATTAAATATTTGTCTCTCTTAAATATATTTGTTTATTGAATATGAAAAGGATGTTTTCTTTGCACTTGGATGAGTGATTATTCCGTATTGATAGAAGCAGGTATTTGTAAAAAGATAACACATCTCAGGTGATATAAGTTAGAACGTCTGGGTAAAAACTAGACTAGACATTCAATCCTTTATTCCCTCAGGCGCATTGTAAACACAACTGGCTGTGAAGTGTCTGCTCTGACAGAATGAAAGTAATTTGTTAGTCCATATACTTCCCCTTGCTAGAAGCCATAATACCTAGCTGCCAAATCTCTCTCCCTTGATCGTAATGCAATTTACTACCCTAAAGCGCTGAATAAATGTAATTTTCATAGACGCTATGCGTGATTTCCACAGTGTGAACAGAAAGCAGTGGTTCTTTAATGGATGGAAAGAACCTCTTGCTTCCTCTTATTCCTGTTGTGGATGTCATTCTGCTTGGCAGTTAAGAGATGGAGCCATCTTTTAATGAGACCCGATTCTGATATTATCTCTATTAACTCAAGGATTATACTCACTCAAATCACATCACAGAGGTAAAAAGGTGACATCCCTGGGTTGTAAAATCATATTAACACATTTCTGTGGTTAGAGGGGCACATTAAAACGTGTAATTTAGCTTCAAATGAAGTCTGTATGCAGTAGTATCACACTGTATGGGTCTTCATTTATTTTCCAATATCTTTTAGCTATTAGCTTTAATGTCTGAAATGAGGTCTTCTGTTCAATTGTTTTACACTGAAATGCATTCTGGTCTTTTTCTGATGTTTACTGAAAAAAGAAAAGCAGCTTCATGATGTTACATGTTCATACACAGACCACAATAGCTTTACATGTATGGCCTTAGAAAACACACACTCACACACACACACAAATGGGCAGAGGTGTTGTTGAATGGTCAGACATGTCACTACTAAGCATCTAGGCTCTTGTACTCAGATGGGAGGAGATCGATCACGAGTGTGCCTGTGACGTTGTTTATGTCCAAACAACATTGATGAGAACTGAACAGAGTTGGTTATTGGATTTTTGGATCTATATGCATCTGCAGATACTCCACGAGACAGGCCCATTGTTGTTTTTGGCTTTTTATATTTCACTTTGCTTCAAGATTGACATTTTTTAGAGAACAAAAGTTCAGGCAAGGGCTTTCCACCAGTATTAATGTTATGAAAAGCTGTAGGAATCATCATCCAGTTATTTTCATTTTGGAAATCTTGTCTAAAAGGTTGTTTCAGGCAATGAAGTTTACTCAGAACCAGGTCAAAGTACTATTGATGGTGAGAAATTAGTTTAGCCTTGTGGTGTTATCAGACAGGGGAGATTTGCAGTATCAGGACAGTTCAGTACATGAGATAAAAAACAAGCAAACAAAACCTTTCATTTATGGTACTGATTACTATTAGTTTTAGGTGTTGCAGTCCCTCTACATGGTATGCTGTATAAGTCATGCTGAATTTATTGATTTTAGATATAACGTTCATATATTTGAGCTTTTTACTGTCATGTCCTTTTGTGTCCAGAATAATATAGCATGCTGGCTGTTTGTAGCAGGTTCCTTAGAAAGCCCATGATGGTACTTGAAAATGTATAACCACTCCTGGATGTGTGTGATCAAATGAACATGTTCAACCAAAGAAAAAGAGGAAGGTTGATAACGAACATGAACACTAAGCCCTACCAGTCATCCTCCATATAATATCACCATATGTGTTGTTAAGCTTAGTTCCCTGCTACTTATCTGGGCTGAGTTTGATTTAATGCTGAGTTTTATTCCTGGCTCTTTTTTTTCCATTAATACTGTTAAGTTGCCTTTTATCTCACTTTTTCCAATGCAAGACTGTACAATTTAAATCAGTTATTTGCCAAGTTTTTTTTTTCTGCAGTAGATTTCCCTTTGGTGACCATTAGATGGCAGCATTGACTTTTGGAATATAACTAGTCAAAGTGGAGAATCAGCTTACTGCATCCTTATAACATCATAATAATACTAAGAACATAGGAGCACTTCCTAAAAGATGAGCAATGAAGATTTGATGGCGTGCTTTAAGTGGTGAAGCTCAGTCCTGTGGCTGTAGTGCAGCTGGAATTTGCCTGTAAATGTAGTTATTCTAGACTAACTCCACTGTACTGGTAAGGAAATGCCCTGCTCTAAATGTAATTGTGTTTATCGGAGAAACAGGTACCCACATATGAGTACAACTGTAAATCGTTTAGTAAAATTAGAACAGTTAGAGTTATTGTCTTAAAGAAAAAACTCAAATTGTTGGTCAAGTAGTACTTTAAGTGTCTGACTGTCATAACTGATTTGTTGTATTGTGGAAAACACCATGACTGCAAGGCTGATGAATACAAAGCCATGAGCTGTTAATGTTAAGATGGCATTTTGTGAGATTCATTTATTAGAACCCACAAAATGAAGAAAAGATTGTGAGAAATCTTTTTCAATGTTTGAATTGTGAAAAAAACAAACTGAAAAACCCTAAGTAATGGAGCTGCTTCTGTTTATAAATACTGCATCACTGTAGTTTTTCTGGTTTGTTCAGCAGCTATTTTTTGCTCGTGAAGCACAGGGAATGCTAACAGATGTTACTCAAAACGTCGGCCTCATTTGCAACAGTCACTGCTTTTTCAAACTGAACCTTAATGATCCCCACATAACAGGAGAAGCAATATGTTTTCATGAACTGTAATGCAATCCTGAAGTACTAAATATCTAATTTAGTGCAGGAAAGGTCAAAACCCCCCATTGCCTAATAAAAAATAATATTGTTTTCATTGCTAATGTTGATAAAATGTTGTGTTTTTGTGGTTGGAAAATCTCTGTGTAATTGTTATATGCCATATGGACATTTGCTAATTTTTTCAAATGTATGTCATATCTTCCATTTTAATTACTATTATTTGTTTTCCTCCTCAGGGTTTGCAGAACCTGTAGGATTAATGAGTGTCTAGCCCAAATTGTATTAAAACTGTTCATCATAATGTCTTGTTTTGACCAAAAAATGTACTCCTAAAAGTATTGCTTCCCGTGAGGAAATGATGGAAAAACCTAAATTAATCATATTATTCTGTAAATGGTAATTAATCATTATTATTTTGTCAGACGTACATTTTTAGATAATGTTGTTTAAGTTTATTTGGTTGTGCTTTTTCTCTTCAGGATGTCCTAAACAATCTGGGCTCCTCTGAGCTGGATGAAGATGATCTCATGTTAGACCTGGACCTCTCTGACGATCAGCGACATCGACATGGTAATTTTTTTAACGGCATAACATCCACATCTTTAGATAACTTGTAACATGCTGATTTAATTAGTCCAGGTTGGGATGATATTATGTAAAAAAACAACATGGCTGCAGGAAAGCGCATGGTTACCATGGAGATGACTGAAAGCTTTCGCAAAAGCATGAATTGGAAACATCGGCCAACTCTTTAATTTCTGTTGAGCGACAGTTATCACAAGTGTATATCGACCTACCATGAATCAGCTTTTATAACTGTTGAAATCAAGAAAAAAAACCTGTCATGCACAGACTCCTGCCATCATCCCTCCCTGCTACTATTCAAGTAAATGTCTGGTCGTATTCTCTCCTCATCAGTGATTCTTTTTTCTCTTTTCTTGCCTTTCTTCTTCTATGTCCTCTCTGCTGTCTTTTACTTCATTTCTCTCTCATTCGCTGTCTCTCTGTTCCCTATGTAAGCCACCTCTGTTCCTTCAACTTAAAACATACAACCAGCACTCTCACTGGTTCTTTCAGCATGTGCCACAACTTTGATCTAGCTGCCTAATTTAAAGCGATTTATCTCCTTTGTTGTTTTGGCATTACAGTCCCACACTTTCTGACATGCCTCATGGTTGAAAAATGATTGTCAATGTAGAATTATTGCTTGTGTTCTGCCACAGCGCTGCATGCAGTGCAAAACACAGTAACCCCAACAAATGCATGAGATTATTATTTTGAATGAGTGTTCAAGGTGGCTATAAACACACCATATGTGAAGGTGTTAAAGGGCTTGATTACTAAAATCCTTCTCAGCACATTCATGTGAGAGTTTACTATTTCACTGTAGTTGGTAGATGAATGTAGAGATATTAAATGATTGGGTAACATTGCAAGTGAGATTTAGTGATTCCTTGCATGAACGTTGTGTTAAATGGGGAAAACCCTAACCCTTGCAAAATACATGAGTATCAGTTATGTCTGTGGTTCTGGCGATCTCAAATTGCAGATGTTTGCTCTATATTAATACACATTAAACTGCAAAGACACACAATTTACACATCCACTTGGGCAGTTGGTGCTTGGCTGAGGAAAACACGTGTATTAAATGACTCAGCGTGATATTGGGTAAACAAGAGCTTGAAATGTGATCAACTTTCATTTCTGGGATGCAGGGAGTACATGTTTGACTGTAAATATAGCGACAGGGTACATTTACCCTCAGCTTGACTCTTTCGCGTGTGTGAACATTTCTAGCTCTGACTCTTATCTAGCAGATCTCTGAGTCAAATGATATATAAATATGAGGCTGGATTCAACTATCTCTAGGCTAAGTCCCAGATGGACTCAGTGAATATTACAGTTGCAGTCAAATAAAATAAAATGTTCAGCAGCACTGTGGAATGAAAACTACAACAATAGATTTAGTCCTAGTAAACTGAATTTCCTGTGTTTATGAGTGTTTGGAGGAAGACTGGCTTTGAACACGCACACACAAACACGCACAGATTTAAAACATCTCTAAAGGCACTGGCTGATACAGAACATAAGAAGGCACTATCATCAATACACACACTAACTCACAAGTGTGTATGCTTAGTCATTAGACCTAATGGTTTGCAGACTGTAGCATGAAATTAAAAGGTTTGATCGATTGTTCTCATAAAATCAAGAGACTAAGCTGGCGATGGAGGAGTAAGGTTCTTCCACACACTCCAATTAAAGAGACTCATTTAAAAAACACACACACACACACATGCACACACATTAAGGTACACAAAAAGCAGACAGTCTCAGGTACGGGCACACATACATAGATTATATACACACAGAGAAAGAGGACTACTGGACACACACCAACCCCAAATCACCACACACTCTCATCGGCACACCTCATTTTTACCTCCCTCAGGTGGCTTGTTGGAGCCTTTATTAAAAAGCAAGCAGTTTTACAGCAATTTATGGCCAACAGTATTCAGCTGCAGGGCTCTGTGTTCCTATTCCGACTGTGACTCACGCCCTGTGCAATCAGACAACGACACAGAGGGAGAAACAGAGGGACCTTTAAAAAGACATGAAGAAATGTGAAATGAAATCTCGGCTTCATCACCAACTTTTATTCCAGACTTTTACACACTTCTCAGTCAAATGTGCCTTTGAATGTAGGCATGTCATTTTTTAAAACAACGTATAGTGTTGCCATTATTCAAACCTAGCACTACTGAATTTTAATAAGGTGCTTTGTGACAATAAAGGTATTTTATGGCTCTAATTCAATTTGGGAGGAGAGATTAAAGAGAGATTTATTATTTTTGATGACTAAAATATGTTGTAGGTTAGATACTTAAGCAAATTCTAAGTGTCAGGTGAGATTAGGAAACCAACATGATATAATGACTATTTGTGTTTGGATCTGAGCACAGTGTCCAGAGAAGACTCCAGCCAATCCCTAGCTTCCTGTCTCAACCTGCTTCCCTCCCCCATGGAACCACCAGGAGATCGCATCCCAGGGAAAGACAACAGCCAGAGGTAAACATGTATACTTTGTATGAATATACTGTTTGTGTTCACATTCTGCACAGGGAAGAAAATAAAGCAATCAGGAGAATGTGCAAAAACCGCAAAAGTGTCATCAGCGTAATTATGTGGAGCAGAGTTGTCTTGTGCTCTAATAAAGCAAATGAAGACAAATGGTTAAAAGAAATGTCTTGCTTGTGAGTATTTGTGTGCATATGGGCTGGACAAACTAGAACAACAATCATGGACAGGAAAGACAGAAAAATGGGCATTGGCTGTCCCAAAACTGCATTCAATCACATGCAATCACATGGCTGGCTCAAGGATCTGTTTTGATGCACTTACCCACTTGGCCACAGGGGCATTTATCCTCTGTGCTGCTTTTATTCTTACACCACATACAGTACTCTATTGCCACAACAGAGAACGAGAGGGGGGTATGGGGGGACGGGGCGGTATTGTCTATTCTAGAAATTGCTCATCTTCGTTCCCTGTAAATGCACAACATGTTTCATGTCTTTCCCTTTCTTGGAGATGAGACAAGGCTCTAACACAGAAAGACGGAGGGTAAATAAAAACATTAAACAATTCTCTTCGAATGAATATGCAAGTGATCTTTCTGTTCTTCTCTTTCTCCCGGTAGCCGAAGGCTGAAACAGAACACTCCGAGTTTCTGTGTGTTACATGTGAGCAACGATGCCAAGGACGGTTCCATATCTGATTTGATTTGTCCACTTGTTCCTTCTCCACACACACAAATCAGCATAGGTTATACTGGGCACACACACACAGAGCAGCTCTATGGATAGGGCTTATTTGGTTTTATGGAACCAGTGGGTAATAAAGGATTGTATCACCAATAGTATCGTCTGGTGGTGTGTCTTGACAAGCCAGCAGATGATTATTACTCTCTCCACTCCTGGGTTGAATTTATTTTATTTTTGCTCATACCCATTTACTAAATGTAGCTGTCGATCCATGTTTTCCCCTGAACAAACTGGCTATGATCTTTGTTTGCAGAGACTGTGCAGGTCAAACTTGTGTGAGTGGTTTTGAAGTAGAGGTTGAAGGATTTATACTACACCATTGAGACATTGGACTTAGCTTTGGCTTCTGTTTTTCTGAGTAGCGTTTTTTATCACACCTCAAACACTCTTTTAATGTTTTGCTGAATAGAGAGACATTTTCTGTAGACAGTGTCAGTGAATCATGCGAGTGGGGAGTCAACCTTTTAAACCCATCCAATGTTTTTGTCAGATAGTTCATTGGTTGTTTCATCTATACTGCAGCCCCACTTCTGTACTTGTGTTTGATAGTAGTTGTAGGGATCACAGGTGAACTCACAATACGATGCTATCACAATATTTCCTCCTTGATAAACGATATAACACAACAAAGGTGACGCAGGAAATACTCAGATAATGTACAGTGTTTATTAACAGTAACACTGATAACTGTAGCTTCAGTTTGTGCTTCTCACACAGAGCTGCTGGTAGCGTTAGCAAGTCTGATAAGAGACAACAGAGAGGCAACATCGTGCTAATAAATCAAACACGTATTCCTATTCTGTGGCAGTAAACACAAAACAAAACTTGCTGATTACTAACTGCTATATTCAGAACTTTAAGAGATATTCAAGGCTAACAACAGTAACATTAACATGATAAACAGCAGGGTTATGGCTACATACTGACACTCTCCCACAGACACTGGAGAGCCTCTCTCAGAAGAGCCGCTAGCTCTGCTACAACACAGGTACCACAAGAACTTCTATAGAGGGCCATAAATGTGCTTCTAGTGACTGTCAAAGTTCCAGTGGACCCTGTTTCTGGAGATTCTAACAGCAGCTGCTCATGGCTGGTTATTTTCCTCGCATTTCTTTGTTCATTGACACCTACAATTGCCCTTCGTCTGACCATCACCAGCCTATTCAGCCTTTCCAGGACAGTTGGCAGCAGTATATCAACAATGTACTGTAAGAAAAAAATAGTGATATTTTAGTACTATTTTTTTTGTTCCTCACCTATTTAAAAGTACTGGAAAAGTATTCATGTCCACACAATCAAATACTTGCATTATTGCCGTCTTTACACAGGGTCAAGGCTAAACCGGTTAAACCAGTTTTCTTCTGTGTGATTGAGTTTTTCTGGATTGTAGCATGGCAGTTCAGGCCATAATATGAATATATTGCGTCATCCCATTCATTCCAATCTCAGACATGATATTACCAAAGGATTCCTCTAAATTTCAAGGTGCTAGAGGAAACGTCAGGGGAACATTAGGAACATTAAGATACATTGTCTGAAAACCACAAATGTCTGTACATTTTTTGTCTCAATCCAACTATTGTTATAGATGTTGAGATGTTGACCTTTTTCAACTAGTGCTTCGGGTGCTAGTTGAAAAATCAAGGGATCACTAAAATCATTGGGATTCATTCTTTGAGCACCACGTTAACAAATTTAATTTTAATCCATTCAATATGTGTTGAGACATTTCACTAAAAACACAAAATGCCAAAGGCATGCAGTTAATTCTCATTTAAATCACGGTGTGCCCGAGTGATGACGTAATTAGTACCCATTTAATATACCACCTTTCTAACAACTCAACACTCTGCATTGAAGTCTTAAACACAAGTGACTCCAGCCCTAAAAACTGTAGACACATCACACCATTTAACAGTGTGTGTGCTGCTGACAGTTAGTCAGTGGTATGATATATTGGGCTCAGCGAGCAGTATGTGTTCGGTTAAATTCTCCACAGCAGGGATGCAGATTCTGTAGCAGAGCAGCAAAGTAGGCTCAATGAACATTTTTTAAAAAGTCTGGATGGAAAGTGTGGCTACACTTGGATAAAGGACACAAATCACACTATTTAGGCATTTGCATGAAACATTTGTTTAATTTAAAAAAGCATTGAAATTGAATTCCATACCGGTGATGGGTACAGCAAACATGTTTTGGTCTGTGGAAACATTATTAGGTTACATAATGGAATCAGCTCTAGGTTTCTTATCCTAAACAACATGTAGCTCCAGGCAGGTGTTAATTTCCCACTGTGTTGTTAAACATCTTCACTGATATTTTCATACCAAATGTTTTCACACAGATTTTACTTGAAAATGTGTAAAATGTGTAAAGAAGAGTGAGGGAGCTGAGATTGGAGAGGGAGAAAGAGAGCAAAGTGTGTTTGCCCAGGGCTTGCTTTAGCTCTTTCACAGTCTTTCTTCCTCTCTCAGTCTCTCTCTTTTTTGTCTCAGGTTCCACATTCCCTCAAGGGGACATTGATTTGCTGGAGGCAAAGCAAGCTCCCGTCTGTTCACACACAGGAAAACACAAACACACACTTACACAAGGACGCACACACATACACACACAAACACACACACCTACCTGTCAGTCAGTCAGCTTGTCCAGAGAGAATTTCAGCTGCAGGATACTGCTGGTTGTCAGACAGGCTGCACAGAACATCTGCTGTACACACACACACACGCACACACGCACACACGCACACACACACACACACACACACACACACACACACACACACACACACACACACACACACACACACACACACACACACACACACACACACACACTCACATACTAACATGCATACCTCTTCTTTGATGTATGACAGTTGGATGATTTTGGTGGCAGGCATTTAAATGTCTGTGTTTATTACTTTGTAAACATTAATACCACAGTAACAAAGCTATGGCAGTAAACAGCCTTGTGCAAAATATTATTTTCCAGTTTTAAGTGGTTGCATAGATGTTAAGAGAGATACAGAGAGAGAGGCACACAGGGATATTGAAGGACAGTGTAGTGGGAAAGGAAGAGACTAGAAACATTAGAGTGTATTCATTTCAATGTATTTTAGCAGGGAGTAGTGTAAGCCTATGAGCTTTTAACACAGCAGCCTCATTTACAGGTCCCTTGTGCCATGCTCACCATTTATATTAGAATGCTGATAACTCCAGAGTGATGCATTCATACTGTACAGAGCAAAATATTGTCCTAATGTAGACTGACCAACATTTTTGGAAACAATTATATGTATTTAGCTCCATTTGCTGTGTTCCATAAAGCCTTCTTTATTGTGTTTTGTACTTTTGACTGTTGCAATGTCTTGCCGTAGAAAATAATTGCCATCTTCACTGACAGTAGTGCGTGTGCTTCAGTGCTTGTTGGTTGGTAGAAGAAGGTGTCAGGGGGCGCATTAGACTGCTGCATACAGAATATTTGTTTGTGTGTTGCATCTTAATATCAGTTTTTGGTAAAGACATAAACCCCTCCCTTGTTTCTCCTATAGAAAAAGACAGATGAAATTCAATTTTGACAGTTGGGATATAGCTTACCTGTTGCTATGGTTACAGCAGCCTGCCTGTTAAGTTTTCCCCTCCCCCTCTTCTTTTTTTCCCCTTTATCTCTTTTTATTGCTGTTGATTAGTATGCAAAAGACAGGTAGTCCAAGGAGAAGACACGCAAACACTGCTTCTCTGTCAGTATGCAGTAGACACTCATGAAGGTCTCAATTCTCTCATTTCCATTTCTGATTAGTGGATTAATACGCAACCAAAGCATTTACTTGCTGCTGGGATGGCATAGTAAGACTTGAAATGTCAACATTTGTGGAGCAGTCCCAATCCCCCCCCAACCCTCCGACCCACAAGTGACAACTCAATTAAACATGACTTTAAAGTTAATATTTTGTTGCTGCTTGTTTATGGTTTATGTCCTCTCTATATCATGCTGTTGAGACTCTTCATTAACACCCTGAGTATATTACCCACAACCAGGAATGTCCTATCATATCCTCCCCATATCATGTCATCAAGTCACACTTCAGCATTACCTGTACTTCATTCATTTGTCATAATCGCAAAGTTGTGGGTTTTCATGTCTTTTTCCAGTGTTGACTCATTCAGTGTCTATCTAAATGTAAGTGAGAGGGAATTAGCTGGGTCTTGTCAGTTAAACTTAGCATAGACGGCAACAGAGAGGGGAGTGTAAGAAATACAGTATACTTTTGAGTCTTGAGTCAGTTGGGTATTTATACAGCACAGAGCAGTAACGAGAAACATTGAGAAGACACCTTGAGATTCAAAAAGAAACTCCCCTCTCTGTGTAGATATGGTACATAGTGATACACTCTCAGTTGGCCCCATCGTCTCTCCGAGAGACACGTAATCTGTGATTATATAGAATTAGCACATACGTACAAACACAGAAGAACAAATTCGTTTAATGTTAATATGATTCATTCAGTGTATCTGCCAACTTGTCTAATTCCACCTGAATAAGTATAGTCAGCAAATGTATCACACACATACACACACACACACACACACACACACACACACACACACACACACACACACACACACACACACATACTCGTATTTGTCCCTTCATAGGGTCATGCGTTTTTAACCCAATTGTGGGGCCCACCCTTTCCAATGGTCCCAGACCTCTGTAAAAAATCAGGCAAGCTTAAAAAAAATTAACAAAATTTTCAGTCACTTTAGGTTAGCCATATTCTAAAGTTTTTTCTCTACGCTAGTTTTTTTGGTCACTTATGGGACAGGTTTCTAGCATTTGTTACTTGTGGGATCCACTTACACACACACAGATATGTCAAGTCTTTCTACCTTAGCAGGGACCAAAAACTAGATGGAGTTATTGTTGCAAAAGCTATTTTTTTACTTAAATCTAACACTTTACTAAAAAGTAAAAATGCAAAAAAACTGATATTCCCCATAAACATTGTCTGACCTCAGACAGTTGTAATCATGAAAAGAAAATCCATCTCTAATTAGAAAATATCTAATTTTTGGGCTGTTTTGTGTGTAGAAATGAGTGTACGTCACAGAAACCGGCCTGTAAAGGCTTAGTTAATGAATTTATTGTTGGAAATGAACAGTCATTGTAGGAGAAATAACATAACAAAAATATAAAACTCACATAAAAATCATCAAACATAAAAATCTCAAAATATAAAACCATATAAAAGTTATGACTTCACCAACCTTAACTCAAAGGACTCAAACAACCTTAACAGGGTGAAAGGGAGTATTTTCATTGAAAAAAACAAAAAAAATATAGAAAAAAAAAATTATAGTTTCACTCCAATTTTCTCCGCAGAGAAGTAATTCTGTTCTTGACGTAATATTTAACCGCCCTCCAGTCGCGATTTTTCAGGGCTTGCGGTTCTGCAGTGATGCAGCGCTCACATTCCTCTTTACCTGGGACTTGGTTCATGATAATTTGTTTTTTTAGATGACGTTCGACTGCACCAGATTCTTCCGTTGTCCAGCTTTTTTTGACAACAGTTCTTTTACCTAAATGGGCATAAAAATGACAAGTTACAGAGTTATAAGAACTTTAACTTGTAACTACAACTGAAAAAATCTGATTGATTCCATTTGTCATCCAATGAAGTACTGACTTGGTTGAGACCATACAGGACTGTCCCACAGTCAGGAAAAATACATAGTTTTACCAACCATTAACTAAATACCCCTTTTACACACAACCCCCTAACTATTTGTCTCTATTGTATTAATTTACAGAAAGAAGTGACAAGCAGGGCCAGGGAGGTGAAGCTGCTCGACGAGAGAGGGAAAGAGAGCATGCTTTGTCATGAGCGGCAGACCACGTTCTGTTTTGGTCTTTTGATTTTTGTTGTTCAGACATAGGCCTAGTCATCCCACAACCCACCACAATTCTCTGAGCTTTAAATATATGAATATTTAGGTCTATCTCCCCTCCTTAGCCCTAAAACCATGACCATGTAATTACAAAGCCATGAAGCCTGTGATGCCATGATGCAGATACCAAAGCTTTAAGCTTGTCTTGCATATTATATGTCACACAGTCAAATAACAACCCGTGTTCTTAACGTACCTCTCTTTTTTGAAGGGATCTGTTGTAGGGATGTGGTGCTGTCCTCGTCGTCTGATTCTTCTGGTGTGCTTGCATCTGGTCAGAGAAAAAAGTTTAAACAGAAAAACGAGACAGCTATAGACTCAAATATGAATACGAAGTAGCTCTTGGTAAGCTGGCTGCATTTATGTTTGTCACGCATACCTAATTTTGTCATTGCAACAACTATAAAATTGTAATAATAGGGAATAAAGATTGTATATAATTTGTACATGGTGCCTGAGTTTTTAACAGATAAATGGGCAGAATTTGTCCATGAACCTGCCTGATTCTTCAACAACCCAGTGTGGTTTGGAGCAACAACTGCTAAATTGAAACCCTTGAACAAGATTGTGAGGACTATGAACAAGATAATCAAGGCAGGGACAGACACGTCTCTGCAGCCTTCACAAGAGACTTACAGGAAGACCTCAAAAATTGCAGTAGGAAACACATGCCTAACACCCACTAGGCCCCCATGTCCTCTGTGCATCTACTTTATATACAGTAGTTACTTGTCACTCAGACTATAAGGGTTTGTTCCCTCCACCCTCAACCCCCCCTGCTAATAACACAATAACCTCTGCACCTACTTTTGCATGGTGGTGTGGTGATGGTCTCATCTTCTGAACCCTGATCTGCCATACTTGCATCTGAAAAAAGAAAATAGTTTAAATAAATAAACAAGATAGTCCTAGCATTCCAGAAACTGACTACATTTGATCCTTTTCTTTCTGATAATTTAGTATATAATGTGAATCTATCCAAGGTGACAGAAAGTTGTGCATACTGTTCTAATTTGACAGATTAAATCATAGCAGATCAAATTTTTCAAAATTTGTGAGTCTATAAAGTCACAGAATATTTGAAAGCTTTAAATGTTGTGTGATAAGATATCGTCACTTTTCCCTATTTCCAAATATGCAATGGCAATAATTTACGTAGGGGAAGCTGCTGTCATTGTATAGCCAAAGAAGATTTAGACCCAAATATTCCAATCCAATGACTGATAATTCAGAACCAGTGTCAAAAATGCTTCAAACATACCTTCAATATCCTCTTGTGAACAAGCTTCAATTTCAACAGCCTCTGAAATGTGAATTGACAAAATACTGTATGAATGAGCTGGACAGCTGAAAGTGTAGTGATCTACCTCTGACAATCAAGGGGAACATAAATAGCTAGACTGATTAAATTGTTAAATTTAAATTGTGCTGTTATAGTCAAACTCCAGCCAATACAAGCTTGCCCCTGTTCAAAACTGTTTCCATTAAAATATATGTAAATATATAAAAATATATATGACTAAGTACCATTTGGATCAATGTGAATTTCATCCAGGCTCTTTCCTTTGTACTTTCCAAGCTTTCCCTGCTCCAATGCCAGGAGGACTTTGCTTATTTTGGCGAGCTGGAGGGTCCCCTCTGGAAGGCGGTAGTGTTTTCTGTGTACATCTATGTTATGGCCAAGGAAGTCTGCCAACTGGTCAAGTTCTGTGTTCTTCAGATTTAGAACAGTGGAGAGCGTTGCAATGTGTTTCCTGAGTTTTGTTGAGGTCAGAGCTCTGGGATTTTTGATGCCACTGCATTCATGCACTAACTGTCTTATGCAGTCAGAACCCCTGAGGTGATGTACAGAATGAGGCAATGCAAACAAGAAACCATTTTCAGTCAGTACCCCACACTCTGCTCGCCTCTCGACCAGAGTATCAAGACATTCCTTCATGAGTGGAGTGAGGAGAACAGGAACTTTCCTTCCTCTCTTTCCAACAATGGTTATCCGGACAAAATGTTTGCAAAGCTTCTGCTCAAGTTCTGTCAGGGCCAAGTTAATGTCTTCATGCGTTTCTGATAGGTCTCTTGACATGTACACAGACAAAGGCATTTTGGATACCTCTCCTTCTCTCCGGCGGTTGAAGAGGATAACTTGTGCCAGGGTCACTTTAGACAGGTCTTTCCAGTTTGAGGGGGAAGCCTCTTCTTTCAGGGCATGTAAGTGTTGCTGTTGTTTTTCAGACAGCTGGGAATGAAGACTTTGGACATCCTGCGTGAACGGTAGGAGTTGAGGGGAATTCCACTTGGACTGGTTGAGCTGAATCAGTGCTTGGCTTGCAATGTCAAATTTCCAGCTCTCTTGGTAGAGCTGTGCAAATTCCTCAGCATCTTGGACTGTTCCTTTATCTCTTGCCTTCAATCCTTCAGATTTCTTAAACATTGCCAAAGCAAGCAAGCTGTGTCCAACTTTGCGAGCCAGTGATGGACATTTATATTTGCCTGTTTCATCATTGAATCCAGCTAAGCATCTTGCAGCAGTGACAACATGAGAATAATTTTCAGGTTTTATAAGTTCTTTTATAGTGTTCACTGGTGCGACTTTTTTTGCTGCCAGCATCAGCCTGCCAAGTTCCCTCAGCTTTTGTCGAACGTACTGGTGTTGGCTGATTACCCTTTCGTTCTTCTTAAACAGTCTGTAGCCGTACTCCAGAATGAAGCGGTCTTTCTTTACAGCTATGGCAATCTTGTCTTGATTCATATTATTCAAGAACTTCCAGTACGCATCACTAAATCCAGGAGGAGCTGGTTCCGCAAAGGCACACAATGCCTGTACCCTTGTTTTACCTTTCCCTTTTCCCTTGTCCCTTGTCTCGTCCTGAGGCTTGAAGTTGCAAACCCGAAAATGTCGCCACATGCTTCTTTTCGTAAACAGTCCGAAACAGTATACACAATGAAGAAATTTTTGTGCCTCAGTTTTTTTTTTTGGCTGCTTGAACGGGATCAGCTTTCCTTTTTTGTTTTCCAAAATGTCCGTGTTATGTTGAAAATTTCCTTTATTTCTAATTAAATCTAAGGCCAATCGTCTATCTTTTGAATTTTTGGGAAAACTGAATGCTTTTGCAACATCCATTTCATCATTGTGCATACGTTCCAAATGTCTTGACATTTTTTGTACTTCTTTTTTACAATAAAAGCAGTGATGCTTCTTATTATACTGTCTTGAACCATCCTTCTTTTTTGTAACTGGGCTGACAAAGACAGATGCATCATTTTCTTCATTGATAGAAGTGCTTTCAGCACTACCATCATTTGTTTTGAAGCTGCTTTGACTGGAAGACTTGGACTGGCTCTTCCAGGAGGACTCGGAATGGCTCTTGCTGGAGGACTTGAGCCTATTATCCTTATTATTTGCCATTGGTATTTCCAAGCTGGAATCACTGTCTGTGCTCTCTGGACCTGGAATATACTCCTCTCCACTAGAGGCATCTGATACTGCAAGAATCCCTTGCATCTTGAGAAGAAAAAGAAAACCTAAATTAATAACTCAATCCCCTCTCCCTTATACTAAATATGATTAAAATGTATATCAGTCTAGGCAGTTTAATATATGTTAAAATGATGTGCATTTAGAGTGGTATGAGTAAAATTCGGGGTGCTTTCAGTCTAGTAAAATCACATGTTAAGAGAAATACTGTTAAGTTACATCAGACTAAGGAAGCCACATTTACAAGATCAACAGACAGGCTCATTGATGATAGTGATGACTGAATCATCTATATGCATGTCTAGAACTTCAGTTAGGGGGGGGAGGCACAACCCTCAAAGTGATTACCCAGAAAAAGTAGTTAGAAGACTTACAGGACGGAAGCAGCTTCTCCTTCGCCTTTGTGACTTAGACCAAGTAGATGGATCCTTTTTCATCTGTAAAAAGAGTGTGTGGTCATCCTTTTTCAGAAACCATCAAAATGAATAACTGTTGACAGATTTAGAGGGGAAAGGTCTGTCACTTAGTTAGTGGCATTTAAAGTGCCAGAGTCATACCTGAATGGTTTTTGTCCTCAGCTTTGGAACAACTTCAATGTCTGATTGCTCATTGGAATCATCCTTTATGGAATCCTCATAATCGGTTTCTTCCACAATACTCTCATCTGAATCATTGACACGTTGACAGAAATCTTCTAATGTATGCATCTACAAAGAGAGTTGTGTTAGGTGAAGGTTATCTCTTTTTGTTTATACTTGAATACTGTTATGTCACAAAAAAGGAGTAAATATATCCTAATTTGTTTGTCAAATGCTGAGGTAAAATTAAATAGGCCCACCCTTTGCAGAAATGTACAGAAATGTTTTAGAAAATATGAATGAAAGCAAGATCAATATTTACAACTAAAATGGCAGCACCTACAAAAAAAACAACACCACCAAACTCACCAACTAGAGCAAAAGACATGTAATCATGACTATCTGACCAGTTATATGTATGTCTGACATAGTAGTTTGTTATTGCTCTGTATTATCTCTTAAAGGTTAACATCTTCTAAACTGAATACCTCTTTTACTGACAGGCTTTCAGGATGCTAACAGTCTCCACTCACCCTTTGTAAAGCCATCTCAGACTTGGACTGAGCTGAAGGGCCCTCTGTACTGTCATCACTGTCGTAGAGGGCATCAGAAAAATCTGGAACTTTTTTCATCTGCAGAGTGTTATGTTATGGCGTGGTTATACATTTTAGTTTACATTTATCAAAATCAATTACAGAGAACAGATTACAGGGGTAAATGACTGATCAATAAATTATTGATATTTAAAGTGTCAGGGGCATACCCAAATGCTTTTCGTCCTTCTCAACTTTGGAACACCTTCATCACAGCGTGGAGCCAATGGCTGATCATTTAAACAATCCACATCGGTTCCATCAGTGTCAGAATAATCCACCAGGGATGATCCTCTGATAGCAAATTCCTAAATATCATTAAAGACAAAATAATCAGAGAAGTTGAGCATACCATCTCATATAGACACTGTGGTGCAGTTACCACAAGCAGACTGTACATGTTTCACTATCAGTGCTAGGCTGATAGCATCAGTATTTGTGATAAGCAGTTATTTGTAATGAGGCTCAGGTAATTAGAAAAGAGAAAAACTTTTTTTTCACTCATGTTTAGTTGTTGGGTGAAGCCATTTATTGTCAAACAACTGTGTTTACTCGTTTTAAATCATAATGACAACAGAAACTACCCAGATGACCCTGATCAAAAGTTTACATACTATGGAGATTTTGGCCTGATAATGAGCACACAAGTTGACACAAACGGGTTTGAATGGCTACTAAAGGTAACCATCCTCACCTGTGATCTGTTTGCTTGTAATCAGTGTGTGTGTACAAAAAGTCAGTGAGTTTCTGGACTCCTTACAGACCCTAGCATTTTTCATCCAGTGCTGCACTGATGTTTCTGGATTCTGAGGCCTTGTCCACACGAGCCCGGGTATTTTTGAAACCGGAGTTTTGCTCCGCGTCCACACGAGTGGTGTAATAAAAACACTCCGTACACACGCAACCGTGGAATCCGCTACCAAGTGACGCAATGCACGTGTGGAAGGCTGTTTTAACCAATCAAAATACAGTGGAAACCGCTTATGGATCAAAAGGCTTGGGACGGAATCATTCCTATACAAATGCTGTTTAAATAATTCGTTATCAAGAAATCCGCTTATAGTGTTCATTTTTGGTCATTTTATGGATGAAAACATGCGCAAAAACAATTTCAAAACTACGTGCAGCCTTAGCTATTTATAATTTATTTTCGGCGGTGTCCCTTTGACGTGCACTGCTGCAGCAGCCTGCATATGTTGCTGCGCTGTGTCTTGACTCTTGTGCTGTGTGCGTCACCTGGCTGCTGAGCCACATGACTGTCGGTGCGGCGCAACTCATTATCATCGGCTGTTGTGTTGTCTGTAAAAACATGGATGAATGAAACATATCCACTTTATATCGACCGCGGACGTCACGAATAAATGTTCGACTTTTGGCTCGTTCCATTCATCTCCACATAGGCTCTTTTTATCACTGCATGACAGCAGTGCGACCCCCCCCCCCCCCACTCCCGTCGTACCCGGTCTGACAGTGACATAGGCTATTGCCTGTTCATTCATGAAAATCATCCCGAAAAACTCTCAATCAAACAAGGTGGGGAATAAGAAACTGCATATGTTGATATTGCAATGACGATAAATTTGCGATATATTGTGCAGCACTACTGATAAGCATAAAACTTTTGGCCAAGTACAACTATTTTTTTGAGGAGTCTCATAAACTTCCAACATCAGAAAAGAGGCTGAACAGTTATTTTTCTGAAAAGTTTTCTTCATCATGCAGCAGTTAAGAAAGTGTGTAAAATAAGTACAGGAAAACCTTTGGATTACTTTACTGGTAATCCAAAGGTTACTTGGTACTTTGGAAGTGAAAGGTGTCACCCAGTGAGAAAAAAAAACACAGAAAGTGGGATCCACACAATGGGCCCCACGAAGGTCAGTGTTAGAAGTCTCCCTATCTTAACATCCCAACAGAGGCCTAAAAACGGATATCACTTTAAAATATTTTCTTCATCATGCAGCAGCTCAGAAAGTGCATTATTGTTATTGTAAATACTTTAGCTTGGATGCAGAGAAGTGTTGTCCTGTAGGTTAACAATCACTTATAGAGGGGTCCATACGGAGGGCCCCAGTAAGGACATGAACTGAAACTTGGTGTGTGTGTGTGGAAGAGAAAAGTTGGAAAACCCTTTTGAAGGAAGAGTACCTAACAGGGCCCCATTAAGACATGACCTGAACCTTGTGTGTGTGTGTGTGAAACCAGTTAGCTAAATGGAGATCAAATAGAAACTGGTGTGTCAAGTTATCAGTGCACTTTATAAAGAACTCAATCACATTCATTCTTTCCATTACCGTTGGACCACCATCTTCAGCAGCAGCATCATCATCATCATCATCATCATCTTCACCATAAACCTTGGAGGACAGATCATCAGGAGTCACAGCCATCTCTTCTTCTGTTGCTGGAGCCTGCTTGGATGTCACCTGGTGTTTAGACATAAAAGAAGAAGACAGTCAGCTCTGACAGGAATCATGAGTCTGGAAATACTTACAGATCACAAAAGTATTATAATCCAGGGCCCCATGAGGGTCAGTGTTAGAAGTCTCCCTATCTTAACATCCCAACAGAGGCCTAAAAACGGATATCACTTTAAAATATTTTCTTCATCATGCAGCAGCTCAGAAAGTGCATTATTGTTATTGTAAATACTTTAGCTTGGATGCAGAGAAGTGTTGTCCTGTAGGTTAACAATCACTTATAGAGGGGTCCATACGGAGGGCCCCAGTAAGGACATGAACTGAAACTTGGTGTGTGTGTGGAAGAGAAAAGTTGGAAAACCCTTTTGAAGGAAGAGTACCTAACAGGGCCCCATTAAGACATGACCTGAACCTTGTGTGTGTGTGTGTGAAACCAGTTAGCTAAATGGAGATCAAATAGAAACTGGTGTGTCAAGTTATCAGTGCACTTTATAAAGAACTCAATCACATTCATTCTTTCCATTACCGTTGGACCACCATCTTCAGCAGCAGCATCATCATCATCATCATCATCTTCACCATAAACCTTGGAGGACAGATCATCAGGAGTCACAGCCATCTCTTCTTCTGTTGCTGGAGCCTGCTTGGATGTCACCTGGTGTTTAGACATAAAAGAAGAAGACAGTCAGCTCTGACAGGAATCATGAGTCTGGAAATACTTACAGATCACAAAAGTATTATAATCCAGGGCCCCATGAGGGTCAGTGTTAGAAGTCTCCCTATCTTAACATCCCAACAGAGGCCTAAAAACGGATATCACTTTAAAATATTTTCTTCATCATGCAGCAGCTCAGAAAGTGCATTATTGTTATTGTAAATACTTTAGCTTGGATGCAGAGAAGTGTTGTCCTGTAGGTTAACAATCACTTATAGAGGGGTCCATACGGAGGGCCCCAGTAAGGACATGAACTGAAACTTGGTGTGTGTGTGGAAGAGAAAAGTTGGAAAACCCTTTTGAAGGAAGAGTACCTAACAGGGCCCCATTAAGACATGACCTGAACCTTGTGTGTGTGTGTGTGAAACCAGTTAGCTAAATGGAGATCAAATAGAAACTGGTGTGTCAAGTTATCAGTGCACTTTATAAAGAACTCAATCACATTCATTCTTTCCATTACCGTTGGACCACCATCTTCAGCAGCAGCATCATCATCATCATCATCATCATCTTCACCATAAACCTTGGAGGACAGATCATCAGGAGTCACAGCCATCTCTTCTTCTGTTGCTGGAGCCTGCTTGGATGTCACCTGGTGTTTAGACATAAAAGAAGAAGACAGTCAGCTCTGACAGGAATCATGAGTCTGGAAATACTTACAGATCACAAAAGTATTATAATCCAGGGCCCCATGAGGGTCAGTGTTAGAAGTCTCCCTATCTTAACATCCCAACAGAGGCCTAAAAACGGATATCACTTTAAAATATTTTCTTCATCATGCAGCAGCTCAGAAAGTGCATTATTGTTATTGTAAATACTTTAGCTTGGATGCAGAGAAGTGTTGTCCTGTAGGTTAACAATCACTTATAGAGGGGTCCATACGGAGGGCCCCAGTAAGGACATGAACTGAAACTTGGTGTGTGTGTGGAAGAGAAAAGTTGGAAAACCCTTTTGAAGGAAGAGTACCTAACAGGGCCCCATTAAGACATGACCTGAACCTTGTGTGTGTGTGTGTGAAACCAGTTAGCTAAATGGAGATCAAATAGAAACTGGTGTGTCAAGTTATCAGTGCACTTTATAAAGAACTCAATCACATTCATTCTTTCCATTACCGTTGGACCACCATCTTCAGCAGCAGCATCATCATCATCATCATCATCTTCACCATAAACCTTGGAGGACAGATCATCAGGAGTCACAGCCATCTCTTCTTCTGTTGCTGGAGCCTGCTTGGATGTCACCTGGTGTTTAGACATAAAAGAAGAAGACAGTCAGCTCTGACAGGAATCATGAGTCTGGAAATACTTACAGATCACAAAAGTATTATAATCCAGGGCCCCATGAGGGTCAGTGTTAGAAGTCTCCCTATCTTAACATCCCAACAGAGGCCTAAAAACGGATATCACTTTAAAATATTTTCTTCATCATGCAGCAGCTCAGAAAGTGCATTATTGTTATTGTAAATACTTTAGCTTGGATGCAGAGAAGTGTTGTCCTGTAGGTTAACAATCACTTATAGAGGGGTCCATACGGAGGGCCCCAGTAAGGACATGAACTGAAACTTGGTGTGTGTGTGGAAGAGAAAAGTTGGAAAACCCTTTTGAAGGAAGAGTACCTAACAGGGCCCCATTAAGACATGACCTGAACCTTGTGTGTGTGTGTGTGAAACCAGTTAGCTAAATGGAGATCAAATAGAAACTGGTGTGTCAAGTTATCAGTGCACTTTATAAAGAACTCAATCACATTCATTCTTTCCATTACCGTTGGACCACCATCTTCAGCAGCAGCATCATCATCATCATCATCATATCATCATCATCATCTTCACCATAAACCTTGGAGGACAGATCATCAGGAGTCACAGCCATCTCTTCTTCTGTTGCTGGAGCCTGCTTGGATGTCACCTGGTGTTTAGACATAAAAGAAGAAGACAGTCAGCTCTGACAGGAATCATGAGTCTGGAAATACTTACAGATCACAAAAGTATTATAATCCAGGGCCCCATGAGGGTCAGTGTTAGAAGTCTCCCTATCTTAACATCCCAACAGAGGCCTAAAAACGGATATCACTTTAAAATATTTTCTTCATCATGCAGCAGCTCAGAAAGTGCATTATTGTTATTGTAAATACTTTAGCTTGGATGCAGAGAAGTGTTGTCCTGTAGGTTAACAATCACTTATAGAGGGGTCCATACGGAGGGCCCCAGTAAGGACATGAACTGAAACTTGGTGTGTGTGTGGAAGAGAAAAGTTGGAAAACCCTTTTGAAGGAAGAGTACCTAACAGGGCCCCATTAAGACATGACCTGAACCTTGTGTGTGTGTGTGTGAAACCAGTTAGCTAAATGGAGATCAAATAGAAACTGGTGTGTCAAGTTATCAGTGCACTTTATAAAGAACTCAATCACATTCATTCTTTCCATTACCGTTGGACCACCATCTTCAGCAGCAGCATCATCATCATCATCATCATCATCTTCACCATAAACCTTGGAGGACAGATCATCAGGAGTCACAGCCATCTCTTCTTCTGTTGCTGGAGCCTGCTTGGATGTCACCTGGTGTTTAGACATAAAAGAAGAAGACAGTCAGCTCTGACAGGAATCATGAGTCTGGAAATACTTACAGATCACAAAAGTATTATAATCCAGGGCCCCATGAGGGTCAGTGTTAGAAGTCTCCCTATCTTAACATCCCAACAGAGGCCTAAAAACGGATATCACTTTAAAATATTTTCTTCATCATGCAGCAGCTCAGAAAGTGCATTATTGTTATTGTAAATACTTTAGCTTGGATGCAGAGAAGTGTTGTCCTGTAGGTTAACAATCACTTATAGAGGGGTCCATACGGAGGGCCCCAGTAAGGACATGAACTGAAACTTGGTGTGTGTGTGGAAGAGAAAAGTTGGAAAACCCTTTTGAAGGAAGAGTACCTAACAGGGCCCCATTAAGACATGACCTGAACCTTGTGTGTGTGTGTGTGAAACCAGTTAGCTAAATGGAGATCAAATAGAAACTGGTGTGTCAAGTTATCAGTGCACTTTATAAAGAACTCAATCACATTCATTCTTTCCATTACCGTTGGACCACCATCTTCAGCAGCAGCATCATCATCATCATCATCATCATCTTCACCATAAACCTTGGAGGACAGATCATCAGGAGTCACAGCCATCTCTTCTTCTGTTGCTGGAGCCTGCTTGGATGTCACCTGGTGTTTAGACATAAAAGAAGAAGACAGTCAGCTCTGACAGGAATCATGAGTCTGGAAATACTTACAGATCACAAAAGTATTATAATCCAGGGCCCCATGAGGGTCAGTGTTAGAAGTCTCCCTATCTTAACATCCCAACAGAGGCCTAAAAACGGATATCACTTTAAAATATTTTCTTCATCATGCAGCAGCTCAGAAAGTGCATTATTGTTATTGTAAATACTTTAGCTTGGATGCAGAGAAGTGTTGTCCTGTAGGTTAACAATCACTTATAGAGGGGTCCATACGGAGGGCCCCAGTAAGGACATGAACTGAAACTTGGTGTGTGTGTGGAAGAGAAAAGTTGGAAAACCCTTTTGAAGGAAGAGTACCTAACAGGGCCCCATTAAGACATGACCTGAACCTTGTGTGTGTGTGTGTGAAACCAGTTAGCTAAATGGAGATCAAATAGAAACTGGTGTGTCAAGTTATCAGTGCACTTTATAAAGAACTCAATCACATTCATTCTTTCCATTACCGTTGGACCACCATCTTCAGCAGCAGCATCATCATCATCATCATCATCATCTTCACCATAAACCTTGGAGGACAGATCATCAGGAGTCACAGCCATCTCTTCTTCTGTTGCTGGAGCCTGCTTGGATGTCACCTGGTGTTTAGACATAAAAGAAGAAGACAGTCAGCTCTGACAGGAATCATGAGTCTGGAAATACTTACAGATCACAAAAGTTTGCTCTCATTAAATCTGCATTTGAAACTGTTTGTTACTACTCTACTACTATGTTTAACTACTCTTCATGTCCTCAAAGACACCTGACCTAATGATGCATTTTATATAATAATAATGACATAGAAGGATGGAATATTTTTAAGTTTGTAAAGCAGATTTCTTTTGCACCAACACACCCCGTTCTAAGTGCTGGTTTCAACCTTGTGTAGACAGTTTCATTAATTAGAATGAAAGGAACTTTCATTATTTTTCACTATTTTTTTTAGAAAAATATACTTTGAACACTGGTCTTACTATGACTCAAATATTCTCATTTCATCTCAAGTTGTGTGAAGTGAAACTAACATCTGTAACAATCATGTAGTGTAACCAATGCATGATCATCATCACCTTTTGACGCCATGACCATTTTGAATCCCCATAGTTGTAATCAAGTTCAGTCCCTACTTCGATGTTCCTCACAGCAAACAGACACAAATGGGGC